>NC_081415.1:9548049-9848049 GCF_030272615.1 Cryptomeria japonica | reverse complement strand
TGCATTACAATTAATTTCATCTAATCCACTTACACATTCTATCAAAATGCCATCCATACATGCTAGCACTAAAACATGAAACATAAGAACAAAAGCAACACATAACACCAAAATGATCTCGAAGTTTACCCCTAGAGGGCTACATCTCCGGGTCTGCTCAACTGTAAGACCCCTCTGTTCATTTAAATTAGTTAAGGGTACATAAGTTTCACGTCATTTACATTCCTGCCATCAAGGTGAATCATACTAATAAACGACCGACCACATCGGTCAATAATTACATAAATGATCCCTACATAGAAACGGATCCAATTGAACACATTTAAACTGATACAAGGTCCACTGCCTGAAAATACTCTAACTAGAGACCTGACCCGCTATGGTCAACCACAAGTCAACACTTGACATTCACATATAGAACAAGACTAGTCAAAACACCATCACAAGGCAACAACCAAACTAGAAACAAAAGACATAAACAGGTACCCCAAATCATCCAACGACAGGGTCCAAACAAATATATCAACATAGGACACAATGACAACAACCAGAATTACAATAAAATTAAACTTGACTAATAACACCATCTACACAAGATCCTATTACAAGCAATCTTTTCTTTAAACAATCAAGAACATATTTAAATAGATTTTTCCAGAAGACAAGGAAATACAACTATATTAATAAATCCATCTTGTCATTTGTCCAATAAAGTTAAATAAATTCACATATGAATTAAACTCCTAATATATTTCCAATAAGAATATCGAATTTAAAATTATAAGCTTTTTTTCTTTTTTCTAAAATTACAAAATTCTAAATTCTTTATTCATATAACAAAAATCTTTAAATTGACAAATAAAAATTAAACAACTATATATATATATATATATATATATATATATATATATATATATATATATATATATATATATATATATATATATATATATATATATATATATATATATATATATATATCTATTTAAATATACATATATATATATATATATTAACACATTATAATTATTTTAATATTATTTATTTATTATTTATTTTATTTATTTTTTATTAAAAAAAACTAAATAAAAAATAAAATAATAAATAAAATTTAAAAAAATTAAAAATTACATTTAAACTCTAAAATAACTACCCCAAGGCAACGTTGCTGCCATATGGTAGTCAACGCTACCCTTGGGTAGCGCTGCTGCCCTATGGTAGCACACACTACCTATGGGTAGTGCTACTGCCCTAAGGCAGTAGCCGCTACCTTTGGGTAGCGCTGTTGCCACTACCATGGGTAGTGCCGCGTGGGTAGAGGCAATGCCTCCCCACAAAAAAATCAATAAATTAATATATATATATATATATATTTTTTTTTTTAAATAAAAATTTTAACATTAATTTCAACAAAAACAATATTTTTCCAATAATTCCATTTTCGCATAATTTAATCTTTCATATATTTTTTTTTGATTTAATTAACCCAAATAAATTTAATGTATAATTAAATTTATTTTCTTAAGGTAATAAAAACCATTTCATAGAGATTCCATAAATAAACAAAATTGTCGTAACTAAAACAAAATCAAACGAGAGAAGTTAATTTCTCAGATAAATACCCTTTTTCACCAATCTTGCAATTCTCCATGCATCATAAAATCTTGACAAATTTTCTATAATAATTTTCCTAATTTTTCCAAAATTACATTCTTCCCATAAACTAGAAATACACATCAGGCATGAATTTTTAAAACAAAACTCGAATTCACCAGAAGAGGGTTTTGGGTTTGACAATAATTTACACTCACATCATTCAGAGATAAATGGAAGAAATAGAATTATTTTCTAAAAATCAACAATCAAAGAAGCCACCCAACTTGGTATTGCTTTCCTAGAAGAATTCTGTAGAAGAGCCCTAATCTTTTCCACAAGCTTCCAATAAATTTCTTCACCTAAATCCTTGACCTGTTTCCTGTGTATCTAAAATAAAGACCTATTCCCTATTTAAACTAAAATTCTAGGTTCAATAGTTTTTCTCAAAAACCTAAATTTAGAATAAAAGTAATTTTATTTTATTAACTAATTTTATAACAAAAGACAAGCTAACATGCAATAATTAAAAATCATTATTCTTTCTTTTCTTTTCTCATGCAAATTAATTAATTTTCTAAATAAAGAATTAAAACAATACTTTAATTCCAATTAATTCTTTTATTCATTTTTTTAAAATTTATTCTTTTATTTATTTATTTAAAATTCTAGGAACAATAAATATAATTAATCTAATTTATTTTTCCACTAAAATTTAAATAAAAATATATTTCTAATATCATGCAACTTGCAACTTAATTTAATTAATTTAATTAATTAATTTTATGGAATTATCTCATAGTTGAATTGTTTATGCATTGAGATTATAAATTTAGTTAATTAAAAGAAATGCTTTTCTCCCTCATTTAATTTTTAATTAACAAAGCTAATAGTTGCATTTCACAATATTAATGAGGGTAAAATATTTTTAATTAAATTAAATTCTCAAAATCAATCTTACACACTATATAAAATAAATATGAATAAAATTCACTTTTCTTAATAAAAAATGATTTTCTTAAATAATTAAAATTAATCTTTCTATTCCAAAAAGCAAAAGAAATTAAATTATTTGTATTTCGAATAAATTTAAATCTTTCCTTTTTAATATGCATAAACTGAATAAATTCGTTATTTAAAATTAACCATTAAATTAAACTCACTACAAAAATAAATAGAGCGAACTTTTTAATTAATGATTAATCACATAAAAGAAACCTATTTATTTTAATTCCTCAATTACTAATGTGTAAATGAACACATTAAATCAAAATAAATACTTAGGGTTAAATACTCTATTTACCACACACCAAGCACGTAAACCAAGTAAGCCAACCAATTACCCGACCCGCAAACCCAAATGAAAAGAAAACTGACGGAACACAAGTGACGCTCATTTGAGTATGACTAGGGTAAACTGAAGGTTTTACGACCACCTAACCCAAATTCTAAGGATGAAAGAGGTATAATCAACCCTGCAAATCTAGGTGAAGACGAACCTTACACCTAGGCAGTACTATACCTGCAATCTCTTGCAACCAAGAGTCAGACAAGCACACACACACACACACACACACACACACACACACACACACACACACACACACACACACACACACATATATTTAATGAAGAAGTTAGCTCGAGATTAATAACAAGAATCAGGAGGACAGTTTAAACTTACATAAGAATCAATGCGAAAGCACATTAACAGATACTCACAATAATCATAATATCTGACTAAACATTACCTCATGGTAATTCAACCATTCAAAATTGTCACATAAAAAGTCAACCAAGGTCAAACCGGTTTTACAAAGCTGTCTAGGGTAGGGGTACTACATATACTATGTTTATATCCTTAAAAAAAAAGATAACAAGAATTGTGCTTAAACTTATATCTACTAAATAAAAACCTTCAAAAAATTTATAAATGAAACTTGATCATCATAATAAAACAATCAATGAAAATTTATGATAATCTATTAAAAAACATATAAAACTACTTTTATTAGCTCTACCACTCATATATATCTTATATAAAAACAATAATCTAGAACCATTTCTCAAAAAAATATAAATGTTATTGAAAATTTGAAAGTAAAAGTAATACAAATTATTTTACTTTATAAATAATTTAATTATTTAAACTAATAAGAAAAACATGTATATGTTTTTAGTGCTGGCATTGTGTTGTCATTGATGTCAACCGGTACACAAGTTTCAATGTTACCGGTATGCAAATAGATTGTTGGCATTGATGTCAACTAGTATGCAAGTTTATGTTACCGATATGCAAGTTGATGTTACCGGTATTGGAGATTGTTGGCATGTTGAAGTCAACCGGTAAGAAAGCAAGGGACAAATTGAAGGGAAGACGGATGGTGGCCAGATCATATATATTGAACATGTGAATACTACACTGGGAGCAAAGTGTGTGACTTGGATAAGAAAATGAAAGGATAGCAGGTCCTAATAGGCATAATAGAGAAGTGCATGATGTGAATGTTAATCAGTTGGTGTATACTGGTAGTATGTTTGGTTGGTAACTAAGTTTGTTGAACCGACACGATCAAGTGAGTCAGATGCCGACAAAGATAACAGGCGGACTCCAAGTGGCAAACATGTAGTGGTAGGTGAATTGTGTATCGACGAGGTAGTTGCCAATTAGGTTGATATTAAATGATGACTGTGAAAATCACGGATCGATTGTAGAGTATTGAGGCTCGAAGAAGATCAAAAGGAAACAATTGGATCATTTATTTTTGATCGACAAAATCAAGGCCGATGAACAGGATCTAGTTTGCTAAATATAGTTAATGCGTGTTGGAAGGATAAAAAATTGGTGGTGATGTTTGATTTATTGCAGGTTGTCAATCCAAGAAATCAGATATGATTTGATTTGATACGGATTGAGTCAGTGAAGAAAACCCTAGGCACGTAAATTTTGAATTTTGGTTTTTGGCGGGAAAGCATGTGTATAAATGTGTAGATCAAAGACTTAAGCGATTGATGAGAAAGTGTGATTGTGCTAGGTGAGAGTTGATCAGTCTGAGTGTTGATGGAAAAATATTGAATTGATTGAGTGAACCGGTAAGAAGGGTTTAACCGACAAGGTTCAAGGTAACTGGTAAACTGTTACAAATTATAACAGTACATCAAACCGACAGAGTTTGAACTGGTAAGATAGAAACAGAGAGTGAAGGAGAGAAAAGTGAGTGTCAGAGGAGATCCAGAAAGGCAAAAGATTAGTAGAAGAGGATTCAGAAAGAGATAAATGAGATCCGGTATAGCAGAAGCTGTGTGACAGAAAAAAGTTCAACCGGTAGAGTGATTTGTTTGCAGGGGTTACAAAAATCATTTGTAACAAGGTGCTAATAATTATATTGATTTTAGATTTCATTGTATTTTCACTAAGTAGGTGATCAGTGCAGGGGTTGGTTCTCCTTGAGTTGGTGCTCAAAATAGATTAGGGGTTGGTACTCCTTTGGGTAGGTGCCCATAAATTGTTAGGGGTTGGTACTCCTTGGGTCGGTGCCCTAAAACATTATAAAACTGTTATTTCATTGTGAGGCTGGATTGGAGCAGTTGATCTCCAGCTCAACATTTTTGACCGAGGTTTTTCCCAAATTGGGTTTTCCTTGTATATTCAGTGTTAAGTGATGTTCTCTTATGTATGATTGTTTGTGAGTTTCTTCATTATTCTACCGGTTGCACACACTGTTTGAAATTGTTTATCACTGATTTACCCCCCTCTCAGTGATATCTTTGTGTTCTACAATTGGTATCAGAGCCTTAGGTTCCCTGTTGGTCAAATATTTCTCTAGCTTGGGTAGATTTTGGTTTAAGAACACAATGGAAAGGAATGAATCCTCCTCCTCCAAAGCTCCCATGTTTGATGGTACCAACTATGCCTTCTGGAACAGAAGAATGGAAACCTATTTGCCTTCCCTAGGTTTTTATGTTTGGATGTTTGTGAAGAATGGGTATATTGTCCCTAATGCTCCTCCTACAGATCCAGATGCTAAGAAGGAGTATGAAAATAATGCCAAGGCCAAGCATGCTATTCTCAGTGGATTGTCTGATAATGAGTTTGTTAAGGTTATGCACTGGTCATCGGCCAAGGAGACTTGGGATAAGTTGAAGAGGTCGTTTGAAGGAGATGTCAAGGTCAAGGAGGCTAAACTGCAAACACTTAGAGCTCAGCTTGAAGGCTTGAAAATGAAAGATGAATAAAAAATTTATGATTATCTTCAAAGAATTGATTAAATGGTGAGCACTATTAGAGGACTTGGAGAGGATATATCTGATGAAGTTATTATCAAAAAGGTACTTAGATCCCTCACATCTAAGTATGATACAAAGGTCTCTGCCAAAAAAAAAGCCAAGGATCTGAAAACCTTTTCAATGGATGAGTTATTTGGCTCCCTAACCGCTTATGAGATGAGGATGACCGATGAAGGAACTTCAAGGAAAGAGGCTGATTTCAACTCCATAAAAAATGGTAAGGAAGAAATTACTCATGGAGAATCTAATGAAGACTTATATACAATGGTAGAAAACTTTGTAAGGAAGTTTACAAGATGATCCGATAAGTATAAAGGAAAACTACCTTTCAAATGTTTTAACTGTGGTAAAATAGGACACTTTGCTTCAAAATGTTTCTATGGTGAGAATGTCGTAGAGGAGCAACAAAGCACCAGCAAACCTTCGGGTAAGGATAAAAAAAAGAAAGCCTACTGACAAGAAAAAAGAAGCTACTAGAAGTAGAACATCCTATATACTTTTGAAGATGATGCTACAGATGAAGAAAGTGCCTCAGAAGATGACTGTTGTGAGGATGAAAGAGAAATTAATCTCTTTATGACACTAGATGAACCGGTTGATGAAGCTAATGAAGATGAAGACATTGAAGTTGAAGTGGACTTGGAAGGTGAGCTCATAAGTGCTCTTGAGGAGTTGAGTAAAACAAGAAGGTTACTCAAAAAGGTTAAGTATGCTGTTGCTGAAGATCAAGATCATTTGGAGTAGTCATAAGAGGAGACCAAGAAAACAATTTCTGATCTGAAACTCCATTTGAAGGAAGATAAAAGGATATGTGAAGTTACATTCTCCGATTTGATAAAGAAGGAGAAGGAGCATCAAAATCTAGAAGAAGAGATTGTAAGGCTCAAAAAGGAGCTTGAAAAGAGAAAGAATGAACTAAAGATGAGGAGAAAATATGAGAGTAGTACTGAAGCCTTGGACAAGATGTTGAGTAATTAGAAGCACTCAAAAGATACTGGCGGTATAAGTTTTGAAGAAGGAAAAAGTTCCAACAATAAAGACACATCCTGCAAGGAGATATAGTTTACTTCTTCAAATGAAAGTAAAGAAAAACAAACCATTATAGTTAGCAAAGCTACTGAGAAGAAGACCTATGCTGAAGATATAAGAAATCAGCGTGTCAACTAGAATACTCAAACTTTGAACCAGAAGGCTCATTCATTGTACCAGAATGCTGATCATAAAGGCAAGACCAAAATTGATGATGAAGGGTTCACCAAAGTCAATAATGTGAGAGGAAGACACCCAGTAAGAAAAAGGTTTTCTGATCCAAGGAAACAAGAGTGGTATGAACCCAAATTCCATGGTTATTGTTACGAGTGTAATAAGTTTGGACATAAAATTGATGAGTGTAGTTTGATGCGTAAGCCCCCTTAGATTTTTGAAATTAGAAACCCATTTTTTGCACTCCGGGAGATGAATGTTATTTGTTATCAATGTAATAGGTTTGGTCATAGGAGTTGTGAATGTAGGAGAAGTCTACCAGTGCCCTATAATAGTTTTTCAAATTCATCTTTCAATGTTAATGTGAAATGCTATCATTGTCAAAAGTTTGGCCACATTGCAAAGCATTGCAAACTCACGACATCTAAGCAAAAGAAGTCAGTACCGGATCAGAGACCGATACCAAAATTGGAGCATAAAATTGCAGCTGACAAGGAGAAGGAAACCAAACAGGTTTGGGTTGAGAAGGATAAGAATAAAGTAGAATCAAGTCTGATTGTACAGACTGCCCTGCATGCGCGAAGAAATCTATGGGTTGTTGACATTGGTTATTCTAATCACATGACTGGAGACAAAAAGAATTTCATCAAGTTTGAAGATTGGAATGGAGGTTTGGTGAGGTTTGGAGACAACTCTTCCATCAAGATAAAAGGAAAAGGAACCCTGAACATAGATGGTAAATTAAAAGCACATGATGTTTATGTTGGATATTGTTGGCATATGATGAACCAACATGTTGATATGATGATAATGTATGTTGTCATTGATGTCAATAAGTACAAGTGAACCGGTATGCAGTTGGTGAACCGATATGTAGTTGGTGAACCAGTATGAAGAGGTATGAAGAGATGCTGTGAACCGGTGTCGGGGTTTCACTAAGCATGATTACCGGTTGGTAGTCTCAGCTCTAGGGTTTCCAGTTTGGCAATCCAGCTTGTGCGATACAACCAATGATACTCTGTGATGAGTTAGCAATGAGATCGAGGTGCCATGATAGTTTTGTGGGCGTGAAGGATTTCCTTGAAGATCTTGCATGTGGAGATCGATTGCATTCGGGAATGAACATTCTTCTTAGCGGTGTGAGAAGAAAGCATGATGGGTTACTGATTCCCATATGCGGTGAAGAATGAATGATGTAGATTGTCTTGTGATCTGTTTAAGATTGTATTGCTCTATGCAAAGTGTTTGGACAGTCAGGATTGGACCGCTTGTATTGTAAACCTAAGATGCTTAGGGTTTAGGGTTTATGCTACCGACCTAATTGTTGTCTATAAGGTTGATGATATTTGTTGTTGTAAGTTTTTGGAAAATGTTGTGTGTATGTATTCAAGTGATGAGATACTTGCCAGAACAGTAAGAGGAAAGCTACAGAGTGTGATTGCAGAGTAGAGGAAATTAAAAGGATCTACCTTGGCATGTAGTGCTGTTATCAGATCAGATTTTTACCTGTTGTCTTCTAATCATTTCAACAGTTGGAAAATCCCTTTACCGGGTAGCTTTAACAGGCTTATTGTAAATCCTTTAATCGGGTGACTCAAGATCATTGAGTTCTTCAAATCCTCTAGCGAGGTAACCTCTTACAGGGTTTCAACCTTTAACAGGGTATATAGCCATCCCTTAACTGAGTGATCTTTAATAGGATTGGTTCTTAGCAGAACCTTATTGTAAAAGTCTTTAACCAGACTAGGCTCCTAACAGAGCGAGCTTCAAAAGAGTTCAAAACAAGCTTGTGGGTATTCATCCCCACCGTGGTTTTTCCCATTTGGGTTTCCACGTAAAAAATATGTGTGTCATGAGTTGTGCATTTTTCATGTGATGATTAAGAATTTTGTGTTTTAGTAATTATGCATGCAGAGCTATTAGGTTATGGTATTACTAGTATACCACATGCATATGTTTATGGGTGAAGTTGTTATCAAGTATTGAATGTATTTTAAGTGTTCAGACTTATCAGTATATGTTGTCTGAAGTCTTACTGTGTTTAACCGGTATTGCCATGGTTAAGTTCAGTAATGAAGAAAACCGGTTGATATTGCTTTAACTTGATAAGTTGATAAGAAAGTTTGTCTGTATTGATTCACCCCCCCCTCTCAGTACCATTTAGGGTATTTGTTGTTCATCATTATTCATCAATTGGTATCAGAGTGCCTCCAGGTCCTTGGTGATATAAGCTTAACCGCTTGAGGTAAAAGATCCTGCTGTAATGATAAATAGGGAAGGTCCTAAGTTCAATAGACATAACTTCAACATATGGAAGGATAGAATGAAGATTTACATCAAAAGTATGGGTGCTCAACACTGGAGCTATGTTGAGAATGCCTATGTGATTCCCACTGGCACTCTGACCAATGATCAGAAGAGAGAGATTCAGGAAAATGGGCAAGTTGTTAGGATTCCCAAAGATACTGAGAGGAGGGGGTGAATCAGTATCTGACCGGTAAAATAATTTACTTGAATTATAACATGAAAAGCATATAAAAAATGTGTACCGGTAAACAAAAAATAATGCAGCAAATAAGAATAATAACCACAACATAAGAGACACACCATAACATAGTATTTTTAACGAGAAAACCCGGTGTGGGAAAAACCTCGGTGGGATTTGTGACCCACAATATTCACTTACTGGCCAATAAGGGAATAGTACTGTTTACAATAGGGGCCTGCACATGCAGGAAGGCCAAGTGCCTAGAGCTCACTGCTCAGTTACAAAACAAGTCACACTGACTTACAAAAATGGATTATACAAATCCAATGTCTTGTACTGCTTCAGATCAACATCTCTTATGCCAGATTTAGTACCGGTTTAAGCTCTGCAGTATTCATAAACCATTATCCAATGTCTGCCTTACAATTGACATATTAGTTCTGCACATCTACATCTATCTAAATGTTCTAAAATGATCTCATCCTTATATGAGTCATATTACAATCCGCCAAGTCGACTTACAAAAGATGTTATAATTAATTACAAAATATAAATACACAAAATTCCTGTCGGCCAGGGTGCCAGTAATCTTCCTTTTCAGTGCCAATGTTTTGTATGTCGGTGTAGAGTCTGCCGGTGCCGGTGCCTGTGTCTGCCTGCTAGTATCACATGATTGTAAGGTTGCCATCAATGACAATACATTCAATCACATATAATTTCTCATTGGAGTGTGCATTTGCCAACACAAATCATGGAAGCCCTTATTAGCAGCTTGTCAGATATTGAGTTTATTGATGTAGAAGACAAGGACTCTCCTAAGGATGTATGGGATGCACTGGAAACCATTTATGGTGGTGATGAGCATGTAAATAAAGCTAAGGAAGAGAGCCTTAGAGGAAAATTTGAGGACATGAGGATGGTTGAAGGAGAGACCATTCAACAATATGGCATTAGGATTAAGACTGTGGTTGGAGATATCAAAAGCACTGGTGGAACAATTGAGGATGCCATCGTTGTTAGTAAAGTCTTGAGATCATTGTTATCGATCTATGCAATCAGAGTTGCTGCTATCCATGAACTAAGGTCTATTGATAAAAACAAGGTATCCTTAGACTCTATCATTGCAAAGTTGACTGCATATGAGTTGAATAACTATGATGGCAGTATTCAGAAGACTGAGTCAGCCTTTAGAGCATCTGCTGCACCATATAGAAAAGGAAAAGAAACTAGTACTAGTTATGAATCCAGAATATGCAGAGATATGGATGATGAAGAGATTCTGATGGAGTTTGAAGCTCTTCTTGCTAAAAGACTTCCGAAAGGAACTGGAAAATATAGAGGTAAACTTCCTTTAAAATGTTTCTCCTGCAACAAGATAGGACATATAGCTGTTAATTGTCCTAACGATGATAATAAGGATAAACCGGATAGGTTTAGAAAGTATAAAGGAAGAAATAGGATAAATTGTCTTGTTGCTGAGATGAAGGTGCTACTGATGAAGAATCGAAGGATGAAGAGAGTGAAGATATAGTGTTTGTAGCTATAAAGGAAGAAGTGTCTGATAAGAAAGCACTTGTCTCTTGCATTGTCAACTCCAATGAGTGGATTATTGATAGTGGTTGTTCTCACCACATGACTGGTGACCGGAGAAAGTTTCTGTCTCTAGAAGAATATGATGGAGGTGTTGTCAGATTTAGAAACGATGCACCATGCTTGGTAAAAGGTAAAGGATCCATCCCACTGAATGGAAAGAGCAATGCAGATGATGTCTACTGGGTAGAAGGTCTTAAGAATAACCTGTTGAGTGTTGCTCAGCTAAATGACAAAGGACTCGTTCTGGAATTCAAAGGCAGAGTCTGCAGTATAATTGGAAAGAGTGGTGAACTTATTGCCATTGGTAAGAAGACCAGAGGTAACCTATTTCAGTTGAATGCCAAGATTAGTCAGTGTCTGATGGCTAAGTTTGATGATAGTTAGATATGGCATAGGAGACTCTGTCATATGCACTTTGACAATATTGTTAAAGCCGGTAAGAGCAAGGCGGTAAGAGGATTTCCTTTACTGAACAAACTTGAGAATTCTTTGTGCAGAGAATGTCAACTTGGGAAGATGTCTTCTTCAACTTTTAAAGGTAAGTCTTTTTCAGCAAAAAAATTACTTGACCTTGTGCATACTGATTTGTGTGGTCCTATGAAAAATAGAAGTATTTAGGGAGATAGGTATTTTATGATTTTTATTGATGACTGCTCAAGAATGACATGGGTCACATTCTTGAAAGACAAGTCTGAAGCATTTGGAAAATTCAAAGCCTTTAGAGCATTAGTAGAAAAGGAAAGTGGCCAAAGGATAAAGTGCCTAAGAACTGATCAAGGAGGATAATTCACTTCTGATGAATTCAACAAGTACTATGAAGATAATGGTATCAAGAGGCAGTTATCAACCCCAAGGACACCACAACAGAATGACATAGCAGAAAGGAATAACAAGACTATAGTTGAAGCGGTGAGAACAATGCTGATCCAAGGAAAGGTTGCTCACACTTTTTGGAGAGAAGCGGTGAGCACTGCAGTCTATACAATGAACCAGGTACTTATCAAGAAAGGAAAAGATAAAACCTGTTATGAGTACTAGACCGGGAAGACTCCCATTGTGAGTTACTTTAAGGTATTTGGGAGTAAGTGCTATATCAAGAGAGGTGAGCATTTGAGAAAATTTGATGCTAAAAGTGATGAAGGAATATTTATGGGATATTCCACCAAGAGAAAAGCTCTCAAGTGCTACAACAATAGAACTCAGAAAATTGTTGAAAGTATCAATGTCAGGGTTGATGAATCACCTAAGAAATCTAAGGGAACCAATAATGAGCAAGTGGAAGGTGAACCGGGAATAACTTTCTGGGAACCGGTTACAAAAGAAACAAGAAAAGATCTCAGCGTTCATATACCGGTAGAAGCTACGGTAGGAGAAGAAGAAGATGGAGAAAAAGGAGAAGAGGAAAAGAAAGAAGAACAAGCTAGAGTCATTCCTAGATATGTGAAATTGCATCATGATCCAAAGCAGATCATAGGAGATAAAGATGCAAGGATGCTCACAAGAAGAAAAGTGAAAGAAAACTCTTGCATGATTTCTGAATTAGAACCCAAGACTTCCAGAGAAGCACTTACAGATGAAGATTGGATTAAAGCAATGTAAGAGGAGCTAGACTAGATAGAAAAGAATGTAACATGGTCTTTGGTACCTAGACGAGAATACAAAAATGTCATAGGTACCAAATGGGTCTTCAGGAATAAGCTAAATGAAGAAGGTACAGTTATAAGGAACAAGGCTAGGCTTGTATGCAAGGGATATGCTCAGGAGGAGGGAGAAGACTATGGAGAAACCTTTTCTCCTGTTGATAGACTAGAAGGTGTTTGGATGCTACTTACGTTTGCAGAATTTAAGGGATTTAAGGTTTATCAGATGGATGTGAAATTTGCATTCTTGAATGGAATCCTTGAAGAGGAAGTATATATAGAGCAACCAGATGGGTTTGCCCTATCAGAAGATAGTAACATGGTGTGTAGATTACACAAAGCCCTGTATGGATTGAAACAAGCACCTAGGGCATGGTATGAAAGGTTACATTCTCATCTTGTGAAGATTGGATTTCAGAGAACAAGTGAAGATAGCAACATCTACTTGAAATCAGAAGGTGATCAGATTCAAATCTATGAAGTATTTGTAGATGACATAATCTTTGGAGGAGATGATGAAATGAGCCATGCATTTGTAGATATAATGAAGAAAGAGTTTGAGATGTCTCTAATTGGAGAGATAAAGTTCTTCATTGGTTTATAGATTCAACAAATGAAAGAGGGTATTTTTATTACCCAGTCCAAGTATGTCAAAGAGGTATTAAAGACCTTTGGCATGGAGGAAAGCAAACCAGTTGGTACACCAATGGTGACTGACTATAAACTGACTAAGGAAGATGATTCAACACTGGTAAACAAAAAGGAGTACCAGTCAATGATTGGTAAGCTGCACTATGTGGTGCACAACAAACCAGATATTGCTCATGCAGTGGGCATAGTAGCTCATTTTCAGAAATGTCCTAGAGAATCCCACTTGGTAGCAGTCAAGAGGATTCTTAGATATCTGAAAGGAACAATTGACTATGGATTGTGGTATCCATATAATGGTGACTTCAATCTCAAAGTGTATACCGATGCTGATTGGGCAGGTAATGTGGACAATCGAAAGAGCACAACCGGTGGAGCGTTCTTTTTTGGTGGAAGACTAGTATCATGGACGAGTAAGAAGCAGAGATGTACTTCCCAGTCTATAGCTGAAGCATAATATGTGGTAGCATTTATGAACTGCACTCAAGCAATCTGGATGAAACATGTATTGGAAGGTTTCAAAGTACATGTATTTGAACCAGTGAATATATTTTGTGACAACACAAGTGCAATAAATATTTCCAAGAATCTGGTATTGCATGCTAGAACTAAGCACATTGAGCTTAAATATCACTTCTTGAGAGAGAAAGTTCAGAATAAGGAAGTTGTACTTCAACATGTTTCCAGTAAGGAGCAACTAGCAGATATATTCACTAAGCCCTTACCAAAGACTACATTTACCTATTTGAGAGGTGAATTAGGGGTTCTTCCCCTTCATGAAGTCAACTAAAAGTTGTGTGCTCCACATCAGTCAAGAACTACAGTGTCAAATCTTTCAGGATTGATGTGTTGAAGGATTCTACTCCATAGGGGGAGCATCATAGTGGAGTATGGAAGTTTGTGCCTCCACTTTGGCATTGTTGTCAAAGGGGGAGAAGATATCTGATGAAAATATCTGATGTATGGGGGATAAGTTATCTGATAATGTAGATACACTGGTCTATGATGTTTACAATTGCAATGATACATTGAGTATTGCCATTAATGCCAAAGGGGGAGATTATTGGATATTGTTGGTATATGATGAACCAACATGTTGATATGATGATAATGTATGTTATCATTGATGTCAATAAGTACAAGTGAACCGGTATGCAGTTGGTGAACCGGTATGAAGAGGTATGAAGAGATGTTGTGAACTGGTGTTGGGGTTTCATTAAGCGTGATTACTGGTTGGTAGTCTTAGCTCTAGGGTTTTCGGTTTGGCAATCCAGCTTGTGCGATGCAACCAATGATACTCTGTGATGAGTTAGCAATGAGATCGAGGTGCCACAATAGTTTTGTGCACATGAAGGATTTCCTTGAGGATCTTGCATGTGGAGATCGATTGCATTAAATGTCTAACTTGGGAATGAACATTCTTCTTAGCATTGTGAGAAGAAAGCGTGATGGGTTATTGATTCCCATATGTGGTGAAGAATGAATGATGCAGATTGTCTTTTGATCTGTTTAAGATTGTATTGCTCTATGCAAAGTGTTTGGATGGTCAGGATTGGACCGCTGTATTGTAAACCTAAGATGCTTAGGGTTTATGCTACTGACCTAACTGTTGTCTATAAGGTCGATGATATTTCTTGTTGTAAGTTGTTGGCAAATGTTGTGTGTATGTATCCAAGTGATGAGATACTTGCCAAACCAGTAAGAGGAAAATTGTAGAGTGTGATTACAGTGTATAGGAAATGAAAAGGATTTGACTTGGCATGTAGTGCTGTTATCAGATAAGAGTTTTACCTGTTGTCTTCTAATCATTTCAACAGTTGGAAAATCCCTTTACCGGGTAGCTTTAACAAGCTTATTGTAAATCCTTTAACCGGGTGACTCAAGATCATTGAGTTCTTCAAATCCTCTAGTGAGGTAACCTCTAATAGGGTTTCAACCTTTAACAGGGTATATAGCCATCCCTTAACTGAGTGATCTTTAACAGGATTGGTTCCTAGCATAACCTTACTGTAAAAGTCTTTAACCGGACTAGGCTCCTAACAAAGCGAGCTTCAAAAGTGTTCAAAACAAGCTTGTGGGTATTCATCCCCACCGTGTTTTTTCCCATTTGGGTTTCCATGTGAAAAATCTGTGTGTCATGAGTTGTGCATTTTTCATGTGATGATTAAGAATTCTGTGTTTTAGTAATTATGCATGCAGAGCTATTAGGTTATGGTATTACTGGTATACCACATGCATATGTTTATGGGTGAAGTTGTTATCAAGTATTGAATGTATTTGAAGTGTTCAGACTTATCAGTATATGTTGTCTGAAGTCTAACTGTGTTTAATCGGTATTGCCATGGTTAAGTTCAGTAACGAAGACAACTAGTTGATATTGCTTTAACTTGTTAAGTTGATAAGAAATTTTTTGTCTGTACCGATTTAGCCCCCCTCTCAGTACCATTTAGGGTATTTGCTGTTCATCATTATTCATCATTTTACTATGTGGAAGGCCTAGAAAATATAATTTTTTGAGAATGAGTTAGATGTGTGATAAAGGATACAAATTCACATTTGACTCTACCGGTTCTTAGATAAAGAAGGAAACTACTGGACAGATTGTTGTAGAAGGTAAAAGGTCAGATGGAAATGTGTACAATCTGAAGAAATTCTTTGAATCCCAATGCATGATGGGACAAGTAGGTGAGAGCTAGTTGTGGCACATAAGATTAGGCCATATAAACTTTGCTAATCTGGTTAAGGTGGGAAAGAAAGGCTACGTGAGACATATACCACCGATCATCAAACCGACAAGCACCTTTTGTGATGAATGTCTAGGAGGTAAGCAGACTAAGTTAACCTTCAAGACCAAAGATCATAATACCTCAAGGCCCTTAGAACTTGTGCATACTGATCTGTGTGGACCAACCAAAACAAGATCTTTAAACAGTGAGAGATACTTCATGTCATTTATTGATGATTTATCAAGAATGACATGGGTCACCTTTCTACATGACAAATCACAAGGATATGAGAGGTTCATAATCTTTAGGAAGATGATTGAGAAGGAAAGTGGATACAAGTTGAAATGTCTAAGATCTGACCGAGGTGACGAATTCACATCAAATGAATTTGAAGACTACTGTGAAAGACATGGAATCAGAAGACAATACTTAGCCCCAAGGACACCACAACAAAATGGTGTTGTAGAAAGGAAAAACTAGACTGGCAAGGAGATGGTGAGAACTACGTTGAATGAGGCAAACACACTGGATATGTACTGGAAGGAAGCAATTCATATTGCTGAATATACATTGAACTGAGTTCAACTGAGAGAAAATAGTAGAATGACACCTTATGAATTGTGGAATGACCAGAAACCATCAGTCAAATATTTTAAGGTGTTTGGAAGTAAATGCTTCATCCAAAGAGATGAAGATAGTTTAGGTAGTTTTGACTCTAGGAGTGATGAAGGTATTTTCTTAGGCTACTCTACTCATAGAAAGGCCCACAAATGGTACAATAAAAGACTAAAAAGAGTCATTGAGAGTGTGCATGTAAGAGTTGATGAAGACTTTCACAAAGGAAGAAAAACACAAGGTTACCGGTATGATGATGCCTGTGATGAAGATGAAGTGCGGTCAGAAAGTGAACAAGTAGAGGCACCCAACAAGACCCCTAATAGATATGTACAGAAAAATCACTCGGAAGAGCAGAATATAGGTGTAAATGTATAAAAATGACCATATTCCTAAATGAATATTTAATGTTCATTTTATTCTCATTCCTCTATTTAATTAAGTAAATTATTCAATTTATTTAGTTAAATTCACTTAAGCCCTTTATGTCATTTAATTGAATAAATCATTTTATTTAATTAAAACCCTTCTCTCTACTTTTAATTAAATTCAAATTTACTTAAATAGTTTACCCCAATTAAATAAATCTAATTTATTTAAATCCCCAACTTGCAACCAAATTGAAATAAAGTAATTTATTTTAATTATTTCTATTTCCCCTCACCCACTTGCATTTTCCTACATCTCCCACTTGCCTCCTAACCCTATTCCTAATTTCTTCTAGAATCCATCTAATCCTAATCAATTAACCTAAACCCATCCATTATCCCCTTTTCCTAAATTTGAGGAGGTCACTTGTCAAATTTGGAGTAAAGTCTTCAAAAGGCATTAAGGCCTTTATCCATTCAACAAGCCATCCATTATCCCCTTTTCCTAACTTGTTGAATGCCCCCAAATTTGGAAGGACTCTTACAAATTTGTCCCCAAAGTCTTCAAACCATTAATGGTTAACTAACCCTTAGTGGCATGGTTAGAGAGTTTTTGCCTAACTCAACCTCCATCTAACCAAGGGTCTCATCAAGCATTTATTGCTTTGACCATGGTTATTCCTTTAACCTTTGCACAAGAGTTTACCGCTTGGGTAAAAGCTTTATCCAATGGATAACCCTAACCTAACCTTAACCCTTACCTCCTAGGGTAACCATGAGGTCTTCTCAAGCATTTAATGCTTCTTACATCTCCTCTCAACCAGCCTTATGTTGACAATTATCACCATTTCATTGGTGAAAATTGAAAACATGGATTGACAACTTTCAAACTTGACCCTTGATTAACTATTTCAATCCCGACCATCCATTGCCCTATTTTCACTATAAATAGAGCTCTCATTCCTCCATTTTAAGGATCCATGCAAGATTTAGTATCTCATTTATGCTCAATTTTATTAACACATCTAGCTTCTCTTTGTAATAGGAATTAATCTAATAAGCATTTTAGACTATTTCCTTTATCATTAGCTTAACTCATGAACTAGTATATCATGTTAGGATAGTATTGCTACTAATCTTGTCATCTTATAATCTAGTTTATTGTATTTGTAGAATCATGCATAGATAGGATGCATTTTCAAAACTAAATCAATCATAAGCATCCCTCGTTCTTGCATATGTCATCCCTAAGCCACTTTGCTCAGTGATCTGAGAGAAAAGGCATTGGCTTGAGGGACCTTGTGAGATAGAGAACCATGGAACCATCCTTGGGAAGTTGAGTCATTCTTCATGACTCCATAACTTGCACCAAGAATTCCTGTGGGTGTGTGGACATGCATCTTTGAGCTTTAATTTTCACATTTTAAGTTTCATCGCCCCGCTTTTCCCGCATACATTTCTGGCACCCACTGTGGGGCACTATGCCATTAATCAAATCGGTTTTAAAAAATAAACACTTTTGCAGGTATGCGGGAAACAAGAATTAGCGCATAGGGAAAATCCCTTAGCGCATTTGGTGGATCTTTTAGTGCATCCAACACACTATTTAGCGCGTGGGGTCTATTCTCTAGCTCGTACAGTCTTTACCTTAGCTCATTGTCCCCACTAATACTTTCCTGTAGGTCTCGGCGTGGGAGAAAAACAGAGTAGTGCATTTGAAACATAGTTCAGCGCGTCAGGCCTTTTCGATAGCACATCCGGATTACCTTGTAGCACGTATAGTTTGTTCTGTAGCGCATCATAGATAGAGGCAAAACAACTGTAACCGAATGTAAAAAATTAGACTTGTTGAAGTCCACAGGTTTTCTAACAATTTTACTTGGTATTTTGCAGGGTTCTAACAAATTTCTTGCAGATAGGAGCTTAATTTTAGGATCATTAAATAGTTTAAGTTTTTACTAACTTAATTAAGTTAGTTAAGATATAAACTTCCTTTTTGATTCTCGTTAAAATTGAACTCACTTTTGTTTGGGCTTTAAAAATAACCACAAAACAAAATTTTCCTTGCTTTTCTAGGAGAAAAAAATTTCAAATTGGGTTTTAAAAGGAAGAAATCAAAAATTTTCAAGTTTTGCAAACAAATGGATTAAAAAGAACTTCACCATCCTTTGGTGTATAAAAGGATCCATTGTAGGTTTTAGCAAGGAAAAGAATCACAAAGTCCCAAAAAGTCTTTTATTTTGCAATTAAAGAGGGAAGATCTTCCCCTTTCGCTCGATTTCTTTTGTTGATGAAACATCATGTTCATTTTGTTGACCAAGTTCTTCTTTTCAGATTAGAAAATCATTGCCTTGAAAATTTAAAAAGAACACTATGTTTTCATGGAGTAACATCTCCATCTAGGACTAACAAATCATTTCTTTGAAGGGCTAAAAATAACTTGTGTGCTTTGTCTCAAAAGTGGAAGGTATATGCTCTCCCCTTAATTGGGTGATCAAAAAGCCAAACCACTCTTAAAGCTTTCTTTAATTCAAGCAATAAATCCTTTAGCAGGCCTGCCTTCCCGAGGGGTTGAAAAAATCTTAAAGCCATTATTGGCCGGTGTGAAGGGAACGACCTAAGTGGGAAACAACTTTGAAGCCAAGTGTTCCAACCCATTATAATCAAAAGTGGAAAGTGATGAAAGTCCTTTTCAACGATTGCACGCAGTGATTAGCCTTCCCCCGATATCCTTGAGATACATAAAGCCTTTGTTCTAAAGGTTGGGAAGCCTCCTGAGGGAGTTTATCACTAACAACCGAATAGGAAGCTTGATTATGAACCTTAGTATAGAAACTTTGAGCCGAGTCAGTAACCAGACATTTGTAATATCATAGTGCAAGGGTGGGGAAGAATCCACCCCCAAGATCGCTCACCATATATCTCCCAAGATAACTACTCAATTGTGAAGCAATTCACTTTGGGTTAATTTTTGGCAAAAGGCAAAAAAAGGGGCGCCCCCTAGGGGGTGACACGACTATTTGAGCTGATGGAGTATCGAGACTAGTGGGCTATGATATTGCTTATGACCCTTGAATAAAGAGTCTGATTGAAGTGCATGTTGTATCTAAACCTGTTGAAACATTGGGGATTTGAACACATCCTCGCAGAACATACACTTATTGTTTAGATTAAGCAAAATGGTTGTCTCTTTGATGCCGTGCTTTCATTCGTTATTTTAGAAAATCATCTATCAACACTAAAAACTCAAGGCAAAATTCCAAAATTGCAGAAAAACAACCAAGTCAATATATTTCAAGGCAGTTTAGTGCGTAAGAGAAACTTCTTAGCACATAGGAACCATCTTTTAGTGCATTAAACCTTCTCTTTAGCACATCAAGTCTTAATAGTAGCGCTTCACCTGGATCTAAAAACAAGCAGTGACAGTTAGCGCATCTTGAAAACAGTTTAGCGCGTTGAAGCATCATCTTAGCGTGTAGAAATCAAACTTTAGCGTGTAGGGTTTAACTGTTAGTGCATAGGAGGCCCATATTAGCGCATGGCCTTTTAAACCAAAGCTGAACCAAAGCTGAACAAAATTAACTAGTTAGCGCGTATCATGGGGCAGCGTAGCGTGTGGAGTCTTTTCTCTAGCGCAGAGAGAAGTTTTCATAGCGCATTGCGTCTTTGTTTCAGTGCGTGGTCAAAACTAGAAAAACAGGGGGCAAAACAAATGTCAATTTGGAAAATTTTGAGAACGATTTCAGAAGTTTCCCTTCATCAACCTGAACTTCATCAATCAGAAAACCAAAAACAAAGTATCAAAAGCTATTTCTAAAAGCAAGTTTTCATCAAGCAAAGTTGCCATGAAATTTGAAACTAGTCACAAGATAAACATATCTATCCTATCAAAATCGAGAAACATCATCACAAGTAGCAAACAGGTCCTTTAAATCAAACGGATTTTTATCCCAAAAACACACTTGTTTAAAAACTCTGAGTTGTCAAATCGAGTTTCCATATCAGGAAAGTTCGTATTCCATATCACTTGACGCACTTTGTCGTGAGGGGTTATCTAAACCTTCACTTTGATAAAGTAAAGCTTAAGTTTCCAAAACAAGCTAAACTAAATCCAAAACAAATCAAAGGAAACCATTGATCGCTTGTGCATGACTAATCCTCATATTTTGAGAAGAAGGAATATTTATCATAACACTAAGTTGAAGAAACAACAACCAAGTTCTTCGAAACTTGCCAAAAGAAATAAATTTTTATACATCAATCGTCAACTCTTCAAATCTCATCACACATTCCTTCGTCATATACGATTATATCTTCAAAACAAAACAAATGAATTTGACAAGGAACCCTTGAGGAGTAGGGCATTCTGTCAAAAATCAGCATTCAGTCAACACATAAATCAAGGAGGGAAGATCAATCCGGCCTTCTTTCTCAAAAAGTGCATCACTTATAACATACCCCGATTTGAACCACCAACCCCTGAACAAAACATTGAAGAAGAGTTCATTCCCTTTGTCACAGAGAGCTTCTACTAGATGCCCGTTGTTACTCCCTCTCAACGAAACAAACAAAGCGAAATGCAACTGGAAACCAACATGAATCGAAGATTATCAAATCCTTTCGAGCGTCCAAATCTAGAGGACACCAAAATTTCTGAAGAACTTCTTCAAGAGTGTCAAGAGAATGATTCATTTCAAAAACTTGTTGAAAGACTCATGGAAAATGACAAGGAAAAATACCTACTCATTCTCACAAGCACAGGGGTCAAAATTCCTGAAGATTTTGACACAGACATTTTTAAAACAAGATCTCAACATTACAAATATCAAGAATGACAACGAGAGGAAGAGGCACGTGACCCTGAGTAGGGTATTCCTGAACAAAATCTACAAGAGCAAAATATACCTGAGCAAAACATCCCCGAGCAAAACATACCGTTCCATACCCCATTTCAGCCTAGAATTAATGCAAGGGAAGAATTCTTCCCTTGGAAAAATAATGCACCTTTGATTTCTCTTACTCAACAAATTCAAATGTTGCAAAGACAAATGCAAGACATGCAACAAGGTACAACAGTAGGGTACTCCTTAATTGAAATCTGTCCTTATCCGTTTGATAGAAGATTGAACATGGTACCTTTTCCTCCAAACTCAAATGTTCCCAAGTTTGACAAATATGATGGGAAAAGTGATCCCCGTGATCATGTTCGAGAATTTTGCACAATGAGTCCTGAATTCGCTCATGATGATACCTATTTGATGAGGTTATTCCCAAGAAGCTTGGGAGGACAAACAATGGAATGTTTATCCAAAATCACACCTCCCATCACATCATTCGATGAACTAGTCAACAAATTCATAACTCAATATTCCTATAACATTCAACATGCTATCACCATGTTAGACATCTATAATACCAAATAGAAAAATAATGAAACATTCATGGTCTTCCTTCAATGATGGCGGCGTATGGTTTCAAGATATCCTCGTGATGTACCCGAAAAGGAAAAGATGGAAATTTTCATCGACAACTTGAATAGTGAGATGAGATATAGACTCAAACTCCAATGCATACCATCTTTTGCTAAATTGATTGAGAATGGCATCCAAGTAGAAGAATCATGTGTCAAAAAGGGAACGTTGAAATTTTTCAAAGAAGGAACAAGTTCATCCAATTACAACAACCAAAACAACAACAACTTGGACAAATCCAGATTCTGGACTAGAAACAAAAACAATGGAAATGAAGGAGGAACTGAATCAAATAATCCAAAATCAAAGCAACCCGTGCTCACGTTATTAGGTAATCCTCAAGTTACAAAGAATCCCAAAGGTGCTAACCCAGGCACTAACGCTTATGCACCAAACACCAATCAAGATCAACTCGACACAAACAATACCAACAATACCCAAAACAATAACATCAATAGAGGACCTAATCCAAACTCATGGGGTAACACAAACAACTTTTCGAAACGCATTTATACACCACTAGGGCAATCATTGGAGTCAGCATTCAGAGAACTCTTAGCAAACAAAATTATCTCTTTACCCACAATCAGCAACTTTGAACCACAAATCAAACCACCCTGGTGGAATGACTCACACTTTTGTGATTTTCATCGCAACAAAGGTCATCAAACAAATGATTGCATGAGGCTGAAAAACATTGTTCAAGACATGATCGATAGAGGTGATTTGACGGTCAATGGTCTCAAAACAAATGGTGACCACAGAGCTTTCAAAAATCCTCTTCCAAACTACAACAAGGATGGAGCTTCAACCTCAAACGATACACGTGGAGCTCATATCAATCACATATACAATAACACCATCAATCACATATTAGCTGAGGACAATCAAGTCAATTTTATCACAATCAAAGACAGACGTGAACATGATTCCGTCAATGTAACAACTAGAGCTCAAAAATATGTCTTGAAGGGACATATGTCAACAACAAACACCATACCCAAAATTCAATATGATCTAGTCGGTCAACTATGCAAAACTCCTGCTCAAATATCTATAATTGAGTTGCTGAAACTTTTGCCAAAACACAAAGACATATTGGAACAAGCCTTATTGGAAACAAATGTACCGCAAAATCTGGATGCTGACAAATTCCAAGCCATGGTGGCTCATATGACAGGACCTCATAACCTCACTTTTTCCGAGCATGATAATATCTTGTTGAGCCATCCACATAATACTCCACTCCATATTGAAGTCATGGTCTATAAACACTGAGTTAAATGAGTATTAATAGATGGAGGAGCTGGACTTAATATTTGTACCTTAAAACTTATCCGTGCATTAGGCTTCTCAGAGGAGTCTATTGGTCCACGCAAAAAGATCACTATAAAGGCAAATGATGATGAAGAAAGATCATCTAAAGGAATGGTGGTGTTGCCAATTCAGGTAGGACCAATATGAAAGGATACTATGTGCCAGGTCTTAGACATAGACCTCACATACAATATCCTATTGGGTCAACCTTGGATACATGAAATGCAAGCGGTACCCTCCACATATCACCAGTGTGTCAAATTTCCCTACAGTGGGCATGAGGTTTCTATATTAGCCGATCATAATCCATTTCAGCATTGTAATTCTATGGGGGCAGCCCAAGACAACTTAGTTCTACATAATAGAGAGAAACAAAATTCATCAGCACAAGATCTTCAACAAGAAAAGTCTAAACCATTACCTAGAGATTTCAAGCAGAAAATGAAGATCAAAGAACAAGGCATGGGAGAATACTCTTTGGAACCCATGTGTTTGGCCAACTTACCAACATCACCTAGATCTCATGGATTACCTACAACATCAACACATCAAGCAACTCAGCCCATCACCAAGTTTGATGGCACATTCATTCAACTTGACACTCTAGCACATGAATCCGAAGAAAAGGACATCCTTAGTTGGCTATACAAAGATGAGGAAGAAGACAGAGCAGCTACTGTGGAGGTAGCTATACCAACACACCTGTATGGAAAAGGCTACTTAATCATGCAACAAATGGGATACAATGGCAAAGGACCTATTGGTAAGCGTCAGGAAGGCACCACAGAACCATTGGCTCCTCCTTCACAATTCAGTAAAGACAAAAAAGGATTGGGCTTTGAACTCACTCTACTACCAAAGAGGGCACCACATAAATATCAAAAACCTTAGTGGAAAGAAAAGAAGAAATAAAAAGAAGACTCCTGGCAGGAGGCACTGTTCGAGTCAGCTGAGACAATACGTAAAGAATGTGAACATCAAGAATGAGAGCAATGTCAAAAGCAACCTATCAATCAAAAGAAGGAAGCATCTATTGCAGAAGCACATCATATTCAAGAACCAATATCCAATAAAGAAGAATCACCTCCGGATTACATCATTCCTTCTCGAGGAGAGATAGTATATGAACAAATGCAAAGAGTGGAAGCAAGATCTGACACATAATCAAAGAAAACTATCAAACTTGTCTCAATTATCAAAGACATGTTTTCACCCTACAACATACCAATTCACAACACTGCTAGAATTTGGGATAATACCTCTGAGACTAATTCCAATGAATATGAATGGGGTAGTTTTTCTAATGTTACTAAAGATATTTGTGCAAATGATAGTAATACACCCATCTCTCAAGAAGAACATAGCACAGAATCTAGACCACTTGAAATTGGTCCACAAAATATCTATGATGCTAAGGAAAAAGAGCAACAACATTATGTGCAAGTCTATACGGAAGATGATACCATCGAAGACCTCGACAAAATCCCTAACTTCTTTAACACCCCAACCAATCACGATGATACTTCCATCTTGACACTTACAACAATCAAACTTGATCCACCTAACGATCCCTTACCACTTGTCTTTCCTGACCTCATAGACTGAGACGAACCTGAAACTCATGATATAAAAATTTTCCTAAATGATGAATCCATTATCCATTACTTATGTACCATTGACCTGGAGACAGACTCTACTAGTGAACAAAGTAACAATGTCTGCAATCAGGGGAGTGCCAAGTCTCTTAGTCGCAAAAATGAGCAAAATAAAAAATCTACTGCTGAAAACTAGTCAATGGCATCAATAGATCACACAAAAGTAAAAATAAAGGACGCATCTGAGGGTGAAAACCTTTTTAAGGCACCTAAGGATGGGAGAATTGACACTCTTCCTGAGCATTATCATGAGCGATCACCCATATTGATTGAGTCCACTCAATCAATCAACATTGGTACTACAGAAGCAACTAAAACTATACACCTTGCAGAATCTCTGATGGAGGAAGAAAGATCAGAATTTATTAAATTTTTTAAAGAAAAGAAAATCAACTTTGCTTGGTCATATGCAGATATGCCCAGGATTGATCCACATTTAATCATGCATCACTTGTCCATTGCTCTAGGAGCTAAGCCAGTCAAGCAAAAACTATGAAAGATGAATCCACATGTGGCACTCATGGTTAAAGTTGAATTGAAGAAACTATTAGATGTCAGATTTATTCAACCTATCGACTATGCTGAATGGATTTCCAACATTGTACCAGTATCAAAACTAGATGGTAGTATTTGAATCTGCACTGAATTCAGAGATGTCAACAAAGCCTGTCCAAAGGACGACTTTCCTTTGCCCAGTATCGACATAATTGGAGACCTCATAGTAGGCCATGCAATGCTATCACTAATGGATGGTTTTTCAGGCTATAATCAAATCAAGATAGCCCCAGAAGATCAAGATAGAACAACGTTTACCTGTCCATGGGGAACATACTGTTGGTATGTCATGCCTTTTGGCTTAAAGAATGCATAAGCAACTTATCAACGAGCAATGACAATAATCTTTCATGACATGATGCATACCTTCATGGAAGACTATGTAGATGATTTACTAGCTAAATCATTCACCAGAGCAGAACATCTAAGCATCTTAGAAAATATTTTTGATAGATTGGAAAAATTCCAAGTCAGGCTCAACCCTAAGAAGTGTGTCTTTGGGGTTACATCAGACAAATTACTAGGCTACATAGTTTCAACTAAAGGTATTGAAGTGGATCCAGCAAAGGTACAAGCCATTATGGAGATGCCACCACCAAAGAACATCAGCCAGCTTAGATCTCTACAAGGACGACTCCAATCAATCAGGTGATTCATCGCTCAACTAGCAGATAAAAGTCTCCCATTCAATCATTTGCTACATAAAAATGTACCATTCAGATGGGAAGCCAAATGTGCAGAATCCTTCTATCAAATCAAGCAGTATCTAATGAACCCACCAGTTCTAGTACCACCAATAGCAGGGAAGCCACTCATTCTCTACATTTCAACAACATACATCTCACTGGGGGCATTGTTAGCACAAGAAGATCAACAAGGCAAAGAGTGAGCTATCTATTATATCAGTAGGACATTGAACGGATATGAACTCAACTATACATTCATTGAGAAATCTTGTCTAACAGTAGTATTTGCCTCTCAAAAATTCCGACACTACATGCTAGCTCACACAATTAAGCTGGTTGCAAAAATTGATCCTCTCAAATATTTACTCAGTAAAGCAGCTCTTACAGGCAGATTGGCTAAGTGGGTCATGATCCTCAGTGAATTTGATATCCACTACACAGAACGATGAGCTATCAAAGGACAAGCAATTGCAGATCAAGTGGCAGAAGTACCACTACCTGGAAAAAAAACTATGGAGATCGAATTTCTAGACAGAGATGTTCTTGCTATCTCCACCAAACAATGGACCTTATATTTTGATGGATCCTACACACAACATGGCTCAAGTGCTGGCATTCTGTTCATCACTCCTGAAGGACACACTATACCAAGATCATATAGGCTTATGTTTCCATGCACCAACAACATTGCTGAATATGAGGCATTGGTTATAGGCATCAAAATGGCCGTAGAATGGAGGATCACAAAATTAAAAGTCTACGGAGATTCACAACTAGTCATCAATCAAATCTACAATGACTATCAGACAAAGGACGACAAGCTACTACCATACAAACGAATGGTAGATGATTTTAAACAATATTTTATACACATCACCTTCAAGCAAATACCAAGGTTGGATAATAGAGCAGTTGATGCCATGGCTACTATCGCTTCACTACTACAAATACCAGAGCAACATAATCGTTACGAGTTTCTAGTAGAGGAAATGTTCTCCCCAGCCTATGACCATTCAGAATCCCATGTTATCTATACCTTGACCGGTTCTGACTCTCTGTTATATGGACCAATCTACGACTATCTTAAGAACAATATCCTACCCATTGACTTGTCCTGAAACCAAAAACACAACTTTATCCGACAAGCCACCCGTTATACTCTTACTGCTGATACTTTGTACCATCGAGGTCTAGATGGTACTCTTCTTCGTTGTCTTGATCGTAATGAATCTGACTCCACTTTACACGAGCTTCACAAAGGTATTCGTGGCACACATTCAAGTGGTACTACTCTTGCTAAAAATCTTCTAAGAATGGGATATTACTGGCCAACAATGGAAAAAGAAACTTATCACTTTGCAAAGAAGTGTCCTAAATGCCAAATCCATGGCAATCTTATACATGCACCAGCACAGGAACTGCAGCCATTCACAACATCCTGGCCCTTCTGTCAGTGGGGACTAGACTTGGTCGGCAAAATTCATCCTTCATCTTCAAATGGACACAAGTTCATTATAACTGCAACATAATACTTTACCAAATGGATAGAAGCAGTCCCCATGACCACAGTGACTGGGAAACAAATTGCCTCTTTTATCCTTAATTATCTAATCTGCAGATATGACATTCCAAGCTCCATCATCACAGATAATGGACGACCTTTCAAAAACCAAGATGTGTGAGAACTATGTGAAAAATTCAAAATCCAACATCATTTTTCTACACTTTACTACCCATAGGGGAATGGTCAAGCAAAAGCATCCAACAAAACAATATTGAAAATCCTAAAGAAAACAGTGAATGATGCAGGCAAAGATTGGCATATACAACTCAATCTAGCACTTTTGGCCTATAGAACTAGCATCTGCACACCTACATGAGCTACACCCTATTCATTGGTATATGGATTAGAAGCATTTTTACCCTTGGAGGTAGAAATTCCATCTCTCAGAGTCTCTTTGAAAGGCTTAATCCCAGATGAAGAGTATCGAGTTAATCGATTGCAAGAGCTTGAGCTTCTAGATGAAAGACGCTCCTTGGGTACCACATCCTCATAATGTATCTTATAGTACTCCGCCTCCTTGGCTCTCAAAGCCAGCTCTCTCAAGGTGTCTCATCAGACCACCTGCTACAACTCTCTGCAAACTCGCTGTGAGCTTCTTTGCTCAACCTCGCTGCTCTATCTCAGTATCACGCTCTATGGTAAGTTGAGTAATCTGATGCTAATGTGCCAGCAACTGTGTCTGCAAGTGCTGCACTGACAACTGCAGCGATCTAATATGCACATCCTTTGCATGCGTCGAAATCCGCATTTGCTAGGGTACCTATGAAGGGGTACCCCCTGTCCCTCTACCTGTCCTCAGTGCAGGTGGAGGTAAAACATCTGACCTCCTCCTCTGGGCCAGTCGTCGCATGTCATCATACCCTCCCAATGCCGCTATCACCTCCCCAACCCTCTCCTCACCCCTAGCTCTGATAGCCAAACCTCCTCTCCCTCTATCCATCACAGCTCGCCGCACAGCTCTCTCCGCCCGTATCCCCCTATCACCACCATCTCCTCCCCTATCTCCTCTCCTCCCCTGATCCAATCTCCCTCTATCTCCTCACCGACCTCGACCACCTCCTCTGCCATCTTCGCCATCATCTCCTCCTCATCATCAAAAGCCAGAATCATCTTAGCTGGATCCGATATCCTGGCCACCGCATGCGCTGCAAAGAGTGCTGCAAACTCATCAGTCATCCCTGCATCCACTATCTTAGGGGCATAATCCCAAATTTGGCTGGCTGCATGAAAGAAATCCTCCACTTCCGCCATGCTATCAATCGTCGATCCCCAATCCAGAATATACTGTCTCCGTCAAGAATAAAAACATGCTCCCTCTGGAATCCCCTGCTGTCGACCATACTGCCGCAACACCCGGCTATGCAGAAACCTCTCAATAACAAAGGGATTCCACCCTATCAAATATCTATTCATGTAGACATAGGGCATCTCCATCCCATCCTCAGCCCATACCTCGCAACCTGTATATGATCGCCAAATGACCGTATCAATATCATCCAGCACTCTTCTCCAATGCTCTAGTTTGCCCAACTTACGCTGGACAACTATCCCTCTGTATCCATATGCATATGCACACCCAAGAGGCCTATCTCTATCCGTCAATGGCCTAGCTGCGGGAATATGCTCCCACGCCCATACCTATAGCAGTGTCACTCCAGCTGATAAACTGCCATAACCTAGGTATACCACCTGGTGTAAATCCCTGTATAAGTGAGCCAGCATAGCCGAACCCCATGCAAATGAGTGACCCTACATCACCATAACCTCCAGAACCAATCCCCACCCCACTACTAGTCCCTTCGACCTACGATTGGGACATAAGAAACCACCTATGAAGCCTGCCAGAACTGATGGTAGAGGCGCGTAGTCCAAATCCAAAAACTCCTGCTAGGGGATCTCATACCCACAAACAGTATCATCCTGAAAGATCCAGTGAGGTGCCTTAGTCCCACCCTCCTCGGTCTGCTCATAAGGAAGCAATGCAGCTACCACAGGAATCCATAGAATCCGGTAGCAATCCTCAGGCGTCACTGTAATCTTGCCTGTCGCCAAATGGAAGGTGTTCGTGTCACTGTGCCACCTCTCTGCTAATGCAGTCAATAAACCCCAGTTCACGATAAATTGAGGCATATCTAACAACGAGGTCAGGCCACACCTCTCAATAATATCTCTATCCGCCTATGTCAATCATGGTATCAAGGACCACGGTCTCGGAAATCGCTCACGCGACTACACCACTCCAAGACGCTCCTATCAAAAAGCGAAACAAGTCCAATATCAGTTTCCTCCTCACAACATAGATACCAAAATCAAATTCATATCAAAATTTGAAACTTTGAAAATCTAATCAAGTTCCACATCATATCAATCCATTTTCATATCTAACCATATCAGCTTGTAACACAACTCAAGTTTCACATCCATATCAACTTGTAAAACAACTCAAGTTCCACAATCAAATCAACTTGTAACACAACTCAAGTTTCATATCCATATCAACTTGTAAAACAACTCAAGTTCCACAATCAATACAACTTGTAAAACAACTCAAGCTCCACATTCATATCAAAAACCACATCATATCAAATTTGCATCAAATCTATATCAACTTGAAAAATCACAAATCAAATCAAGTTATATCAGAACTCATATTGGACAAACTTATCAAAACAATGTCAGCTGACACGCAGACTGGCAATTTGCACCTATCCCGACAAAACTGGCAAACATTTACCTATCTTTCTTCATCCAAAATCCTACTTTACCCAAAATTTTCTGCTTATGCGCTAAACTGTTTTATCTACGTGCTAAACTACTTATCATGCGCTACCTTGTCCTTGCCAAGTGCTACCCAATCTACCCCATGCACTACCCTTTTCTTCCAATGTGCCACCTAACCTACCCCAAGCGCTAAAACTACCCTATGCGTTATTCTATCCCACTCTTACACTGCATATTTATCCCTATGCACTAGGTCATACCTATGTGCTATCTAGACCTACCCATGCGACCCCCTAGAAACCCTATGCGCTAGGTATCTCCTATGCGCTACCCGTTTTACCCTCTGCGCTACCTTGTGACCCCAGTGCGCTAAACTAATCCTATGCGCTATCCTAACCTAGCGATGCACTACCCAAAACCTTTCAGACACTACCCTAATTCTTTAAAACCTACGCGCTACGAAATTTATCGTATGTGCTACGCTTTGACCCCAACGCGCTAAAACGTGAAATCCGCGTGACAAAATAAAAAACATGATTAAAAATGACAAAATAAAAAATCCAAAAGGGGTCAAAAGGGTTGACTTATTGGTGCTCCATATGCGGTAGGCCTCTGATACCTCCTAACACGCTCGAATCGATGAGAAGAATACGGAACTGACATGCTGACTTCTCTCCAAAAATCACTTTCTCCAAAGTCAACAAGCACAAATGAGACAAAAGAAATCACTTTTTCCCTTTATATAGGGTAAATCAAAATTAGGGTTACATGGAGGGATGCATAAAATTGCTCGTGGTATCTCCTACAACCCTACCAAATGGCAATATCAGGAGATGAATCAAATTACCACATTCAACATAGATGAAATTGTACAATGCAATGAAATTTATCAAATTTATCTAAATCAAATCAAATTTTCAAAATTTTTGATTCATCTCCCAAGGGGGCATTATCAACATCATTATCAACATCGTTTATCAAATCTGGGGCATGACTTGAAAATCTCAAAAACAACATAAAAAATTGATCATAACTAAATCATGACGACACATCATTTTCTTTGAATCAACATGTGCACACACGTCACTTCAAAGAGGGGCAAAATGTAGGACGTATAAAAATGACCATATTCCTAAATGAATATTTAATGTTCATTTAATTCTCATTCCTCTATTTAATTAAGTAAATTATTCAATTTATTTAGCTAAATTCACTTAAGCCCTTTATGTCATTTAATTGAATAAATCATTTTATTTAATTAAAACCCTTCTCTCTACTTTTAATTAAATTCACATTTAATTAAATTGTTTACCCCAATTAAATAAATCTAATTTATTTAAATCCCCAACTTGCAACCAAATTGAAATAAAGTAATTTATTTTAATTAATTCTATTTTCCCTCACCCACTTGCATTTTCCTACATCTCCCACTTGCCTCCTAACCCTATTCCTAATTTCTTCTAGAATCCATCTAATCCCAATCAATTAACTGAAACCCATCCATTATCCCCTTTCCCTAAATTTGAGGAGGTCACTTCTCAAATTTGGAGTAAAGTCTTCAAAAGGCATTAAGGCCTTTATCCATTCAACAAGTTAACTTGTTGAATGCCCCCAAATTTGGAAGGACTCTTGCAAATTTGTCCCCAAAGTCTTCAAACCATTAATGGTTAACTAACCCTTAGTGGCATGGTTAGAGAAGTTTTTCCTAACTCAACCTCCATCTAACCCAAGGGTCTCATCAAGCATTTATTGCTTTGACCATGGTTATTCCTTTAACCTTTGCACAAGATTTTACCCCTTGGGTAAAAGCTTTATCCAATGGATAACCCTAACCTAACCTTAACCCTTACCTCCTAGGGTAACCATGAGGTCTTCTCAAGCATTTAATTCTTCTTACATCTCCTCTCAACCAGCCTTATGTTGACAATTTTCACCATTTCATTGGTGAAAATTGAAAACATGGATTGACAACTTTCAAACTTGACCCTTGATTAACTCTTTCAATCCTGACCATCCATTGCCCTATTTTCACTATAAATAGAGCTCTCATTCGTCCATTTTAAGGATCCATGCAAGCTTTAGTATCTCATTTATGCTCAATTTTATTAACACATCTAGATTATCTTTGTAATAGGAATTAATCTAATAAGCGTTTTAGACTATTTCCTTTATCATTAGCTTAATTCATGAACTAGTATATCATGTTAGGATAGTATTGCTACTAATCTTGTCATCTTATAATCTAGTTTATTGTATTTGTAGAATCATGCATAGATAGGATGCATTTTCAAAACTAAATCAATCATAAGCATCCCTCGTTCTTGCATTTGTCATCCCTAAGCCACTTTGCTCAGTGATCTAAGAGCAAAGGCATTGGCTTGAGGGACCTTGTGAGATAGAGAACCATGGAACCATCCTTGGGAAGTTGAGTCATTCTTCATGACTCCATAACTTGCACCAAGAAGTCCTGTGGGTGTGTGGATAGGCCTCTTTGAGCTTTAATTTTCACAATCTAAGTTTCATCGCCCCGCTTTTCCCGCATACAATAGGTAATAAAAAATGATGGTGTACAAACTAGAAGAAGGCTATCCTGAAACAATGAACAAGTGATTTTTTGCCTCATGACTAAAATGGAACCCAAAACATTTAATAAGGTTAGCAAAAGTGAGAAATGAATGGAGGCAATGGAAGAAGAGCTACATTAGATTGAAAAGAACAAAACTTAGGAGTTAGTTCCTATACTAGCAGATACAAATGTTATTGGTACGAAACGGGTCTACGAGAACAAGATGAATGAAGAAGGTAAGATTGTTAGGCATAAAGAAAGACTAGTGTGTAAACGGTATTTTCAAGTAGAAGGAATAGATTTTGAAGAAACTTTTGCACCAGTTGCAAGACTTGAGGCTATTAGAATGTTCTTAGCATTCTCTGCCTTCAAAGGATATAAGGTATATCAAATGGACATTAAATCTACCTTCTTGAATGGTAATTTGGAAGACGAAGTCTACATAGAACAACCAGAAGGTTTTTTGGGTTATGATGATGAAACCTTTGTGTGCTGGTTGAAGAAGGCATTGTATGGTTTGAAGCTGTAGCGTCCTAAAATTGCGACACTTGCAATTTCGACTGCATTTGGGTCTTCACGATGGCGATGCAACATGGAACCTGAATGGAGACCCCGAAACTTGTTCATGACACCAAAAATTGCATTTTTCAGCACCCTGGCCTGATCCTCCTTGCACCCTACTGTCCCTGGAGGTGGGACCATGGCGCCGAGTGCCCTAGTCCCTGGCCCTATTTTGGGCCCGGTCTCTTTTGGGTCTCGGGTCTTTATGTTTGCAAATTGGAAAATAACATTTCCTGGTGGGCCTAAGGTCGGGAAAATTAGTCTATCAGCCCTAATTGACAAGTATATAAACTACATTTCCTCTCTCAAAAAGGGAGGAGGACATATGTGAGCAAGGTGCGAAAGCGATATTCAAATATTCAAACATTCAAGCATTCCTTCAAGCAATTGAGCATTCTAAGTCTCCATTCAAGGCTAAGTGTTGCATTCAAGACAAGGATTCAACCATTGAAGAGGAGATCACTTACAACACATTACATACTACATACATTACACCTTCGCATGTAAGAATACAAACATTCTTACAACAAGGTATTAGTACTTGTTTACATTACAAACATTTACATTTACAACATTCTCATTTCTTGGTTAATTCCAAAACCGGGGTTTGACCTAAAGGCAAACCCCTCATCCCTAACCCCCCAATCGTCCTCTCTTTTTTGTGTGTAGGTTGCAGGTACGTGGCTGTAATTGAAGATCTGGAATCCTTGTGCAGAGACGAACAGATCCACCTTCATTTCGCGGATTTTTCAGAGGACCGTGTGCACGCCGGGCGCCATCGTCCCGTCAACTTTCGCTCAAATTTGCAGAACAGCACCGTCTCGACATTTTACTGCTAATTCCAGGTCCGCAGCTTCATATCATAACCCTATCTTTGTTTATAAGCGAATATTTCCCACTTTACATGCATTCCTAGTTCAATCTTTCTATCTACATTTCTTTACAAAAGAGGGTATCCTTGATGTCTTAACCCTTGAAACTCATTTAGAATCCAACCTTGCATTGCGTGGGATTGGATCTTGTGGGTTTCAACCCCTCTTTTGAATGTAAAGTCTCCCCTAAGTGAAAACCATCAACCCTAGTGACTCTCCCTTCTCTCCCCTCGGAGTTGGGGAGGGGGAGAACGACTAGGGTTCGATTTTTCCGCTTTACATTTTGGTGAACCCGACGTGAACATCCTCATTCTGATTATTCATGGTTAGATCTGAAAATTTTGCTTCCCTAATTACATTTCCATGTTTGATCTTTTGCAAATTTTAGAGGCTAATTGCATAAAAACCCTAAAATTTTCTTATTAGTAATTGAGCTTGTGAAATGTTTAATTGTTAATGCTTGTTTCAGATCTACCCTTCTATTGCAAATTGTCGATTCATATTTGTGCTTTAATTCTGAAAATTAAGTGGTTAAATGTCACAACCCTAATTTTTAAAACCTTCTTGATTCAACCTTTGACTGATAATTTCACTGATCAAAACACTTCCAAATCGGCTGTAACTTTGGATTCTGCAACAAAATCACAATATCTTTCATCCCTGAAAATTTGGAAAAAAGTTGCGAGGATCGTGTGCACCCCGAGCGCCATCGTCCTCGACATTTTTTCTGAAATTTTGGGAGCTAGATCTTACTGTATTTTTCTGCTAAAATCCAGAATTTTGGCTGATTTTATCAATTCTAACACCTTCAAAATTAAAGTCAAATTTGGTCTAGCGATTGCTTGGATTGAGGTTTATAATCATTCAAAAATTGTTGAAATTGAAATTCATATCAAAATTGTGTTTCTTACAATCCTAAATCTGAAAAGTGTGTTGGCATTCATTCGAAATTCCAATGTTTTATTCAAATTTTTACAATTTGTGACTTTTGAAATTAAGTGTTTAATTGTAACAACTTTGATTTCCACTTTCAAATTTGAATTTTGCATGAAATTGAGTCAACTTTTAAATTTCAAAACTTGCATTGCTTTTAGTATTCCCTCTAAAATCATAAAATTCAAAATTTCAGTTTCCCCCTCTTTTTCAAAATTCAAATTTTGCATTTTTCAACAATCTTGGTAGGGTTCAATTTTGAGATTGCAACTTTAATTTGGCCTATCTACAGATCGTAAAATCACTCGATTTTTTCAGATTAGCTTTAAAATCATCATAACTTTCATCCCTGAAAATTTCGAAAAAAGTTGCGAGGACCGTGTGCACTCCGAGCGCCACGGTCCCGGACATTTTTTTCGAAATTTTGGGAGATTGTCCTGATTGCATTTAACAGCTTAAATCTAGGAGATTGGCTGATTTTATTGAAGTTTTCTACCTCTAAAATTCAAAATCTTCTCTCTTTCTTTAGTGCATGAGTTTTACAACAATAAGCCCTACTTACACTATTCCCGTTAGACGAAGCCTTAGAATTAAGTCTTTCCAAGGTTTAATTACTGAGGAGATGGAACCTAATTTGAATGGCCTTTTTAACAAGGACATGGGTAATTCCTCTAATCCTCTTAATGATGAAGAAGCTCTCCATGAGGTTTCTGTAGAACAACTTTCAAAGTTGGATAACCAATTTGATGATTTTCGACAATGGATGTCTCAAGAATACCCTGATAGTGAAGCTCTTTCATTAATTGAGGGTCTAAAACATATGGTTCAAAGTGATAAGAATGGAATTGATATTTTGCGTGGTATTGCACACATTGTGGATTCGAATGTGATACCTATGAAGAGTTGTGCCGAAACCTTAGGTTATACACAACCTCCTACTCAAGTTAATCATTCTATTCCTTTGACAACTCCTATTGCTAGTATACCTACTTTTACATCAAAAATAATGACTACTTCAACACAAGACATTCCTCCTATGATTACCAGTCATGGGGGCAATCCTTCTTCTTCAATTAACCCTCTTCCTTCATTTAATCCAACTTCTTCATTCACTCCTTCAATGAGTGTTCCTCTTATATCTCCACAAATGAACATGACGCAAGGGGGCAATTCGTTTAATCATTCCATTCCTCCTTGTATTGTTCCTCCTGTCCAATCATCTCCTATGACTAACTATCATAGTGTCCCACCACCTTACTCTCTACCTTCTTTCAATAACATAACACATCCATCACAATCCAACACGTCTAATATGAACTCTTCGACTGAAGCGACCATTAACAATCTTGCACAAACTATCTCTTCTTTACAGCAACAAATTGCCTCTATGAATCAATCTAAGTTTAGTGTGCCCACATTTGATGTTGCGAGCCCACTTTCTCTTGACATTGTTCGAGCTATCCCCCCTAAACATGTTGAAATTCTACATTTGGAGCTTTATAATGGTAAGGGTGATCCTCTAACACATGTTAAGACCTTTCAAACAATATGTACTGATTTTGCTTATGACCAAAGGTTGCTTGCAAAACTGTTTACTAGAACATTAAGAGATAAAGCCCTACAATGGTATTGCTCATTGCCTTTTTATTCTATTACTTCTTTCGAACAACTTGCAAATGCTTTCATTCAATAATTTCAAAACAATATAAGTCCTAAAGTTACTTTGATTGATTTAATGCATTGCAAACAAGGTGTTAAAGAAAAAGTGACTGATTTCATTGGTAGATATAAGCATTTGTATGCTCAAGTTTCCTTTCCAGTGCCTGACAATGATATTCAAAGAATATTTATTTCTAATTTACAAAAAGATATTAGAGAAAAACTCCTGTTTTCTAAGTTTACTTCTTTCCAACAGTTGTGCGCAACTCTTCACAATTATCAACTGACTGTGAGTCAAATGGAACAAGCAAATCCTATGGCTCCGAGTGATAAGGGTGATAGTAGTCAACAACCATTTGGGAATTTTAAACCGAACAGAGAGTCCATTAAATTCAATGAAAACATCATCAACAACCATGTGAATGCAACATCAGGTGTGCCTCCTATTTCTAAGTTTTTCAAGAAAGAAAGAAAGTTTACTCCTTTGAATGAATCATTGCATAGTATTATGAATAAGTTATTGGAACAAAATGTGCTTACTCTCCCTCCTATAAGGCAAATAGATCCTGCAAAGATTAATTCACCCTATTTTGATAACAAATCTTTTTGTCAATTTCATCGTCATCCTGGGCATGATACTGAAAAATGTTTTGCTTTAAAGGGTAAAATTCAAGATTTGATTGATAATAATACTATCTCTGTTTCTGGAGTGAATGATAAAGGCAATACATCTGTAGCTCCTCCTAACCAAAATCTTCAGATTTTTACTGATCCATTGCCTTCTCATACCTCTAATGCGGTTGATACTACTGATTCCTCTGTCTCACCTGATGATCTTGTGTCTATGACTCCTAATGTGATTAACTTTGTGGAGCACCAGAAAATCCCTAAAGAACCTTCCATCACCTTTGATTCTAGTGAAACTATCAGGGCACCTGATGGTCCTTTATATATAGTTGCAAAAGTCAAGAATACACCTTGCCGTGGAGTGCTTATTGATCCTTCTTGTATGGTTAATGTCATTACTGAAGAATTTCTTTTTACTTTGCAATTGAATCAAGTGATCTATGATGAAACAAATGTGGTTGTGAAACTATTTGATGCATTTTATTCTCCTACAATTGGTTCTATTACATTACCTATTGAGGTCCATAACAAATCCCTTGATGTGGACTTTGCTATTATTCCATCGTCCGAACAATTTCGTGTGAAGCTAGGCTATCCTTGGCTATCTTCCATGAAAGCTATAGCTTCTCCTATTCATAAGTGCTTGAAATTTCCCCATAATGGTGAAGTTGTTATTGTCAATCATAGTCTCTTTAAACCAGCTGAAAGAACTTCTAGCGTTCCTATTGATTACTTTTGGCCTAAACAATTCCAATCTCTTCCACCGTGAAGTGATCATCTTTTCAAATCTTATCAAAAGTGGAAAAAAGATATGATCCTATCTCTAAGTGAACCTAGAACACCCAAACTTGATATTCCTATCATTCTTGAGAAGGAAGTTCTTCCTTTGAAAGATAAAACTAATGTCTTTCCTCAAGAAGATTCCCAACCCATCCCTATGAATGTGACTATGCCTATGACTAATAAACTTCCTAAAAGTAGACCTATACCTCCTCGTCATGATGGACTTGGTCTCCTTCCTAAACCAAATATTCCTCCCTTATATGGAGCAGTTCCTCCTCCTTCCTCTTATGGAGAGAAGAGACCTTCCTCTTCTCCTATTATTCAACCTAAGAGACCACAACCTAAACACCCAAGTGATAAGGATGAGAACATTCGTCCTCCTCACTCTTCGCAACTTCCTACTAAGACTAGACGAAATCATTCTGCACGTGAACGTCGACGAAAGCGTCATCTTAGAGCTCAGGCAGTTGCTTCTCAAACTTTGCAATCCCCCAAAACACCTTCAGCCAATATTATTCCATTTTCTCCTTAGCCGACGATTGAGCTGAAATATCCTAAACATAAGATACATGATGGTCTTGATCCTATGCGAGTTAAAGATCCTATTTTTATAAATCTTGATGATGATATAGATGAAAATGTTATTCATGATGAAAATGTTACTTCTGTTCATTTTGATAGTGAATATGAATATGTTGATGTTGATAACCATTTATCTAACGCATTTTCTAAAGCACTTATCCTAGCTCCTAGACAAGAACAACGTGGCTCGGAACATGAACGTAGCCCTTGTTTGGATCTTGTGATAGCTCCATCTGCTGTGTTGGATGTTCCTCCTCTAGCATGTTTCCTACCTTCCCGAAATATTGATCAGCAAGATCGGGGGGTAGATGACGTGCTAGACTAGTTTCATTAGCATAGCAGATTCTCTCCTCCTCTCTTTTGTTACTTCTTCTATGTGTTATTCTCATTCTTCTATTTGTTGTCCTTAGTGTTGTCTACTTGAGGATGATGCAAAACATTGAGATCTCTTTTGGTCTCTCTCATGTTAACTCAAAAGACACATGTGTTCCCTTCTTCTAGGTGACCTTGCTTGATTGGGGAATGAAGAACAATTATGCATACATACATATGATATACATGAATTATCATACAACATACTGACCCCGAGGAAAGCGAAGTCACCTTGTACTTTGTGTTTTGTGTCTATTATCCTTGGGCTTATCTCACACTTGGGGGCTAAATCCTTGTGATAACGTGCTCCTTTCCTTTCTCATTTCTTATATGTATCACTACCTTAAAGCAATCACCCCCAGTGAGGCGTGTGCAATCGCTTTAACGTAGGGGGGCATACATCCCGTCCTTATCTTTTCAAGATACTTCAAAATTTCTTGGCGAATTTTGCTTTGCCTTTGAAAATTTTTGATATCTTTCTTGCATGACTCATAGTGAGGGAACCTTACTACTGACAGTCATGGTTCTCCCTCGTGATCTTCCCTTTTACTTTGTCAATCAAAGTCGTAAGATCCTTAGTCCATTGGGGGCTTGGTGTATCTTGCCTCCTTGACGTGGTGAAAGTCTTTCAATGTTGTTTCCTTGTACTTTACCGAAAGTATGAGCGTACTCTTATACTCCCGCTAAAGTGGGGGCTAAATGTAGCGTCCTAAAATTGTGACACTTGCAATTTTGACTGCATTTGGGTCTTCACGATGGCGATGCAACACGGAACCTGAATGGAGACCCCGAAACTTGTTCATGACACCAAAAACTGCATTTTTCAGCACCCTGGCCTGATCCTCTTTGCACCCTGCTGTCCTTGGAGGTGGGACCATGGCGCCCAGTGCCCTGGTCCTTCAGGACTAGGGTGCCCAGCGCCCTGGTCCCCCAGGACCATGGCGCCCAGCGCCCTGGTCCCTGGCCCTATTTTGGGCCCGGTCTCTTTTGGGTCTCGGGTCTTTATGTTTGCAAATTGGAAAATAACATTTCCTGGTCGGCCTAAGGTTGGGAAAATCAGTCTATCAGCCCTAATTGACAAGTATATAAACTACATTTCCTCTCTCAAAAAGGGAGGAGGACATATGTGAGCAAGGCGCAAAAGCGATATTCAAATATTCAAACATTCAAGCATTCAAGCATTCCTTCAAGCAATTGAGCATTCTAAGTCTCCATTCAAGGCTAAGTGTTGCATTCAAGACAAGGATTCAACCATTGAAGAGGAGATCACTTACAACACATTACATACTACATACATTACACCTTCGCATGTAAGAATACAAACATTCTTACAACAAGGTATCAGTACTTGTTTACATTACAAACATTTACATTTACAACATTCTCATTTCTTGGTTAATTCCAAAACCGGGGTTTGACCTAAAGGCAAACCCCTCATCCCTAACCCCCCAATCGTCCTCTCTTTTTTGTGTGTAGGTTGCAGGTACGCGGCTGTAATTGAAGATCTGGAATCCTTGTGCAGAGACGAACAGATCCACCTTCGTTTCGTGGATTTTTCGGAGGACCGTGTGCACGCCGGGCGCCATCGTCCCGTCAACTTTCGCTCAAATTTGCAGAACAGCACCGTCTCGACATTTTACTACTAATTCCAGGTCCGCAGCTTCATATCATAACCCTATCTCTGTTTATAAGCGAATATTTCCCACTTTACATGCATTCCTAGTTCAATCTTTCTATCTACATTTCTTTACAAAAGAGGGTATCCTTGATGTCTTAACCCTTGAAACTCATTTAGAATCCAACCTTGCATTGCGTGGGATTGGATCTTGTGGGTTTCAACCCCTCTTTTGAATGTAAAGTCTCCCCTAAGTGAAAACCATCAACCCTAGTGACTCTCCCTTCTCTCTCCTCGGAGTTGGGGAGGGGAGAACGACTAGGGTTCGATTTTTCCGCTTTACAGAAGCATGCTCCAAGAGCATGGTATTCAAGGTTAGATAAGTATCTTTGAGAGAAAGGTTTATTGCAAATAGTAATCTGTACATCAAAGCAGATGGACATCACATGATTATTGCTGTTGTGTATGTGGATGATATAATATTTTGAGGCAACACGGATACCTTGTGTAAAACGTTTACTGATAAGATGTCGTCAGAGTTTGAGATGTCAATTCTTGGAGAGCTATCATACTTTATTGGTTTGAAAATTTCGCAACAAGATAAAGGAATATTTATCTCTCAAACCAAGTATGTCAGAGATATGTTGAAGAAGTTTCAGATGGAGGACAACAAACCGGTAAGTACCCCTATGGTCACTAGATGCAAGTTGAGAAAGGTTGATGAATCACAAGAAGTGGATCAGATCATGTATATATCCATGATTGGTAGTCTGTTATATCTTACAACCTCAAGACCAGATATAGTGCAGGCAGTATGTATGGTGACAAGATTTCAAGCTGCACCTAAACAGTCACAAGTGAATGCAGTTAGAAAAATCTTCAGGCACATACTAGGAACACTTATGGCTTATGGTACCCAAAGCAAGGAGAATTCACTTTATAGGCCTACACTGATGCGGGTTGGGCAGGCTACGTTGATGACTAGAAGAGCACAAGTGGTGGAGCATTTTTGGGTAATCGGTTAGTTTCATGGCACAACAAGAAAGGAGATTCAGCCTCCTTATCTACCATTGAGGTAGAATATATTGCTGCTGCTACATGTTGTTCTCCGGTGTTATGGATGAAGCAGACCCTCAAGGACATTCAGGTAGAAATATCTGACCCTATTTCTATCCGATGTGATAACTCAAGCGCAATCAATATTTCAAAGAATCCGGTTATGCACTCAAGGAAAAATCACATTGCCATCAAATACCATTTTCTTAGGGAATAGGTTGCAGAGAAAGAAGTGAAGGTAGAATATCTTTCTACAACTGAACAAGTTGCTGATATATTCACAAAACCTCTACCGGTAAACACATTTGAGTATCTAAGACACAAGTTAGGACTTGTCCCACTAGCTTTATGCTCTTAAATGTGTATGAAGATCTGTGGTTTAAGGGGTGTTCACATCTATACATCTTTTGACTCTTGGATCATGTTTTGTATACAGGGGGAGATCAGATGTTTGTGTTGCAGTGCTGACAACTATGAGATTAGATGTGAAGACTGGTGTGTATTTTAGACGTTTTTCCACTTGAAGTCAGTTTCACAAAGAGGTAGAGTAACTTCAAAGGGAGAGAAATTGATCATCAATCCTCGTTTGTGACTCTTATAGTTGTCTATTCAATTTGTCTATCCACAAAATTCACAATTGGGCTACCCATAGAAAGAGTACAGTGGCCGTACCTACCGATAGTTGGTGTCTGAGGCCTTTGTCATTGTTGTCAAAGGGGGATAAAAAGTACAAAATGAATAAAATGTGTGTTGACATCAATGCCAAAGGGGGAGATTGTTGGAATTGTGTTGTCATTGATGTCAACCGATATGCAATTTGATGTTACCAATATGCAAATAGATTGTTGGCATTATGTTGTCATTGATGTCAACCAGTATGCAAGTTGATGTTACTGGTATGGAAGTTGATGTTACCGGTATTGGAGATTGTTGGCATGTTGAATTCAACCGATAAGAAATCAAGGGACAAATTGAAGGGAAGACGGATGGTTGCCAGATCATATATATTAAAGATGTGAATATTGTACCGAGAGCAAAGTGTGTGACCTGGATAAGAAAATAAAAGGAGAGCAGGTCCTAACCGACAGAACAAATAAGTGCATGATATGAATGTTAACCGGTTGGTGTATACTGGTAGTATGTTTGGTCAGTAACTAAGTTTGAACCGACACGATCAAGTGAGTCGGATGCCGACATAGATAACATGTGGAATCCAGGTGGCAAACATGTAGTGGTAGGTGAATTATGTATTGATGAGGTAGTTGCCGATCAGGTCGATATTACATGACGATTGTGAAAATCACAGATCCATTGCAGTGGATTGCAGCTCGAAGCAGATCAAAAGGAAACAACTGGATCATTTATTTTTGATCGACAAAATCAAGGCTGGTGAAGAGGATTTAGAGCACAAACCATTGCATTTTTTTCTCTATCAATGAAGTTTTATGTTTTCAATTGAGGCTTCTCCGAAATTTATTAAAAATTTGAACAAATTACAACAAAGTTTCTAAACAATCTTCTTAAAATTAAGTAAACCTCAAAAGATCTTATTAACCCAATTAAGCAACAATATAACATTTAGTTATTAAAAGAACATAATTGAACAACAAACTCAAAATGAGATATGTATTCTCGTATAAAATAATGGACAATAAGTATTTAATATTCACAAGTATTTGATAACAAAATTATAATCAAAATATTTAGTGTTTAAAAAAGAGTTAGATATATTAAAAAATATTAAATAGGTTTTTAATAAAATATTGAGTCCAAACCAAGTCTTAATCTATTGCATCCAAAAGGTATGTTTATGGAAACAAGTGAAATAGAAATGAAAAAAAAAAAGAATAAAAACACTCCATAACATTATAATTTCTTTTTAATAAACACAATAAATTGTTGTTATGCAAAAATTTAATAATTCATAATAAACTCCAATTTTCTTGAAGGGGATATTAGGAAGAAAGTTGGGATATTAGACATTTTTTACGACTAAAAAGTTGGAAACTCATCCACATCCTTGAAAAATGTTACAACTATAATGAAAAATCAAAACAAATAATTTTTTTCTTCTTATGATGAAAATAAAGCACACAAATCAAATTTATCTTTTTTTATTATCTTTAATAAACAATTTTACATAACACACTAAAAAATATTTCTCCTTGAAAATAACAACACCAAATATAAATAAAATATTTTAATAGAAACTCCATTAACCTCTAAACATTTTTTTTTCATACTCTATGAACTCCTCTCTTATTTAGAAAGATGGTTGAGAAGGAAAGTGGATACAAGTTGAAATGTCTAAGATTTGACTGTGGTGGTGAATTCACATCAAATGAGTTTGAAGACTACTGTGAAAGACATGGAATCAGAAGACAGTACTTAGCCCCAAGGACACCACAACAAAATGGTGTTGTAGAAAGGAAAAATTGGACTGTCAAGGAGATGGTGAGAACTATGTGTAATGAGGCAAACACACCAGAAATGTACTGGAAGGAAGCAATTCATACTGCTGTATATACATTGAACTGAGTTTAGCCAAGTGAAAATAGTAGAATGACACCTTATGAATTGTGGAATGACCGGAAACCATCAGTCAAATATTTCAAGGTGTTTGGAAGTAAATGTTTCATCAAAAGAGATGAAGATAGTTTAGGTGGTTTTGACTCTAGGAGTGATGAAGGTATTTTCTTGGGTTACTCTACTCACATAAATGCTTACAAATGCTACAATAAAAGATTAAAAAGAGTCGTTGAGAGTGTGCATGTAAGAGTTGATGAAGACTTGCACAAAGGAAGACAAACACAAGGTTATCGATATGATGATTCCTGTGATGAAGATGAAGTGCGGTCAGAAAGTGAACAAGAAGAGGCACCCAACAAGACCCCTAATAGATATGTGTAGAAAAATCACCTGTACGAGCAGATTATAGGTAATAAAAAATGATGGTGTACATTCTAGAAGAAGGCTTGCCCAAAACAATGAACAAGTGAATTTTTGCCTCATGATTGAAATAGAACCCAAAAAATTTAATAAGGCCAAGAAAAGTGAGAAATGGATGGAGGCAATGGAAGAAGAGCTGCATCAAATTGAAAAGAACAAGACTTGGGAGTTAGTTCCTATACCAATAGATAAAATGTTATTGGTACTAAATGGGTCTACCGGAACAAGGTGAATGAAGAAGGTAAGATTGTGAGGCATAAAACAAGATTAGTGTGTAAGCGGTATTCTCAAGTAGAAGGAATAGATTTTGAAGAAAATTTTGCACCGGTTGAAAGACTTGAGGATATTAGAATGTTCTTAGCATTTTCTGCCTTCAAAAGGATACAAGACATATCAAATGGACGTTAAATCTGCCTTCTTGAATGGTAATTTGGAAGAAGAAGTCTACATAGAACAATCGAAAGGTTTTTTGCTGCATGATGATGAAACCTTTGTGTGCTAGTTGAAGAAGGCATTGTATGGTTTGAAGCAGGCTCTAAGAGCATGGTATTCAAGGTTAGATAAGTATCTTTGAGAGCAAGGTTTCAGAAAGGGAAGTGCAGATAGTTGCTAGATAGTTGGCATGTTGAAGTCAACTGGTAAGCAATCAAGGGACAAATTGAAGGGAAGACAGATGGTTGCTAGATCATATATATTGAAGATGTGAATATTGCACTGGGAACAAAGTGTGTGACCCGGATAAGAAAATGAAAGGATAGCAGGTCCTAACCGACAGAATAGATAAGTGCATGATATGAATGTTAATCGGTAGGTGTATACTGGTAGTATGTTTGGTTGGTAACTAAGTTTGAACCGACATGATCAAGTGAGCCGGATGCCGACAGAGATAACACGTGGACTCCAGGTGGCAAACATGAAGTGGTAGGTGAATTGTGTATCGGTGAGGTAGTTGCCGATTAGGTCGATATTAAATGATGATCTTGTGAAAATCATAGGTCAATTGTAGAGGATTGTGGCTCGAAGCATATCAAAAGGAAACAACTGGATCATTTATTTTTGATCAACAAAATGAAGGGCGATGAATAGGATTTAGAGCACAAACCATTGCATTTTTTTCCTCTATCAATGAAGTTTTATGTTTTCAATTTCGTATGTATTTAAAGGCTTCTCTGAAATTTATTTAAAATTTGGACAAATTACAACAAAGCTTCTAAACAATCATCTTTAAATTAAGTAAACCTCAAAAGATCTTATTAACCCAATTAAGCAACAATATAACATTTAGTTATTAAAAGAAAATAATTTAACAACAAACTCGAAATAAGATATGTATTCTCTATAAAATAATGGACAATAAGTATTTAATATTCACAAGTATTTGATAACAAAATTATAATCAAAATATTTAGTGTTTAAAAAAGAGTTAGATATATTAAAAAAATATTAAATAGGTTTTTAATAAAATATTGAGTCAAAACCAAGTCTTAATCTATTGCATCCAAAAGGTATGTTTATGAACCTTTTAATTTTTTTGAAAACAAGTGAAATAGAAATGAAAAAAAGTAAGAATAAAAAACATTCCATAACATTATAATTTCTTTTTAATAAACACAATAAATTGTTGTTATGCAAAAATTTAATAATTCATAATATACTCCAATTTTCTTGAAGGGGATATTAGGAAGAAACTTGGGATATCAGACATTTTTAATGACTAAAAAGTTAGAAACTCATCCACATCCTTGAAAAATGTTACAACTATAATGAAAAATCAAAACAAATAATTTTTTCTTCTTATGATAAAAAGAAAACACACAAAATAAATTTATCTTTTTTTATTACCTTTAATAAACAATTTTACAGAACACACTAAAAAATCTTTCTCCTTGAAAATAACAACACCAAATATAAATAAAATATTTTAATAGAAACTCCATTAACCTCCAAACATTTTTTTTTCATACTCTATGAACTCCTCTCTTATTTAAATGAATATAAATTCCCAAAAATAATTATATGTGTGAACGTGCCATGCACAAAACCAATCACAAATTCCATGTTCGAAAGTAGTATCCAATTATAGCCTAAATATTTTGGTGTATTATTATAGAAATAAATACCATATTTTTTATTAGCACTTGTCTTTTGCGTAGATAATTTTGTATCCATGATTTTGTAGCTAATTATTAGTTGTATTTATCAATGAACAAAAGTTAGACTTAAAAAATAGATTTTTTAAACTTTTATATGTTAAAGAAAAAATCTTTTAATAAAAAATATTTAAAATTTAACTAATGGTATGCACTGGTGCTATCTTTAGTTAAAACTTTTACATGTTGTTGGAACATTTATGTAATCTAAGATAATTAAAATAATATTTTTTATCACACTAATTTTTCAATGTTGATATTTATGATTGTTAGTAACAAGTGATAATGCATCAAAGAAATTAAAATCTATATTTGAAAAAAAATTTATAACAACTCATAACAACATCTTACAAATACAAAAAAATTGCAAATTATATAATTTTTTCATCTAACTTTTGGTTCATGAGGATAAACATCAATTCCCACTTCAATTAAGTATTCTATTTTTTTGCATTCTATTTGATTTCAAATTCTCAATGCCTAGCCAACTTTGTATGGTACCATTGATCTAGTTTGTTAATTTACACTATTTTATAGTTGATCCAAGCATATGTTTATTTTGATAACTAACTAGAGATTTCCCATTTCAAATTGGACATGAATTTTACTAAGCACATATCTCACAAGTTCATCATCAAAATCATTAATGAAATTCAGGGCGTGGTGAAACCCTTTCTCGGTAACCCTTTTGAACTGTTCCTTTATCACTCCGTTCTTATCACACAATGCTTTATACTAATCAAAAATAGCAACAACATCGAGATCCTCTAGTTTGCAATGATAGAAAGATCTAACATCTTCAACATGTAAGACACCATAAGGAACTCTAGATAGGGCTCCGATGGGATCAATTTCCTCAGACTTAAACGGGTGCCTTTTAATTTCAGGGCGGGGTCCATCGGTAACATCAACTAAATGCGGGGTGTCCATCTTCAATGATTCAAAGAGATAAGTAGATAACAAGATATCTGGATAAATACCTTTTACTGCTTCTGCACTAGGGTTCCAAACACCAACAAAACGTTTTCACCGATTCCCGATCACAGATCACACCAAAACACCTCAAATCTCTGTCAAACAAGTTAGATGCTGCAAACACAAGCTCTACTCTGCTCGCTCTCTGTGTGCTCTCAATTATGCAATGTGACAAATAACATTCAAAAAGTTCCCTTTATTTGCCCATTATCTACTACATTAAATGCCATTACCGATAAAACCCTAAAATGTCTTATAACACATTACCGATTCACATAACACATCAAACCTACCGGTTTGATCACATAATCACTTCTTAACATCACAATTCATCAAAGTATGTAGATTTAACATACCTTATGATCCTCCAAGGGGTTCTAAAATAGATCTAACATTAAGCTCCCTAATCTTTTAAACGGCTTAGTTTGCCGATGAAGGATTCTCCACACTAGGTGAAGAAATAGGATCTTTAGATGCTTTGACTTCGGTTTTCTCATCATCCTTATTTGTCCAGATTATGTTCATTTCAGCTCTGGTCTCCTCCACATCAACTTTCATCTTCCCTTTCCAGTCAACAAATTGATTCACCAACTGGTTCACCTTAGCTCTGCAAAAATTTGCCATATGTCCTAGTTTATGACAATGATAACAAGCCATACCAGAAGCTCTCTAAGGTCTAGCATTGCCTCTACTAGTCCTTCTTCTATAGTTCATAGCTACATGACTGTAGTTATGACAAATTATGCACACCATATTCATTCTTTTCTCCATCTCATAGGGACTAGACCGGTTAGCATAGGGTCTCTACCAGTTAAGACTTCTCCGGTCATTGAAGGTTCTTTGGCAACCACCACTGGACCTCTGACTCATGTGAGATGTAGGATTATTTGCTCCATACCTACACTCAACATCTCTATGTCCATGCATAGTGTAACAATAACCATTAAAGGTTCTAGGCCTATATCCTTGAAATGTATTTTGTCTATAACCATTAGCAACATCATATCTACTTCTACAAACATTAGCAGTATGTCCCGACTTATGACAATTGAAACAAACAAGCTTATAGGATTTCTTACTCGTGGGTTTCTGAATCTTAGGAGTAGGTCTACCTTCATGCATGTTGTCCTTAGTACCAGAAGATTCACCTTTCTCAAATGTATTGTAACCCAGTCAAGTTGTATCACTTTTCATCCTTTGAGATTGGATTTGTTCATCTTGCATGGTAGAATTCTTGTTAAACTTTGTAAGCTTCTCATTAGCTTTAGCAAGTTATTGTGTAATGTCTTCATTCCTTTTCATAAGAGTCTCTCTAAGAGACATTGCCATATCTAATTCTTCCTTTATCTCTTCTTTTTCTTCTTTTTCCTCATGCTAGTGTGCATATAGAGTGCCATTTTCCTGATTTATCTTAAAGATCTCATGATCTTTCTCTTTGATCTTGTCTTCAGCATCCCTCCTTGCTTCAAGTTCCTGACTCATCTGGATTGTAAGGGCTTCAAGTTCTCTCCTCAGGTTAGACTTTTCATCATTTAGTTTCTCCACCTCATCAACCAATGCACCTATGTTTGCTTCATTAGAAGAACTTAAACAACTTAAAACTTATCAAGCATAAGAGGAATATCACCACATAAGATAATGCCCAATAAAACAAATTCCACATAATACAAGAGATTTATACGTGGAAACCCAAAAGGGAAAAACCACGGTGGGAGTTAATACCCACAAGATTCACTATCTGCAGAATATAAATCTTGACCGGTTAAGGTCTTACAAATATTCCCTATTAGGAGCAGACCCAGTTAGGGGATTTAAATGATAAGCCTTATTATAAGCTTTGACCTGTTAGGATCAACCTCACAAGAGGATTTAACACTCTGATATAGAGCTACTCTGTTAGGGGATTTACAAGTTAAGGCCTGTTAGGACCTACCTGATTAGGGGATTTTACTGCTGCAAATTGTTAGGGAAACAACAGGCAAATGATCTTCATGTAACACCTTAGTGTCTGATAAGATCTACTTTAGATCCTCAAAAATTCAACAGCACATCCATACAGAGATTTGCTAATCACCACACAATCAACTTCACCTAATTCACCTTCGATATCACACACATACGCTTTCATACACACACCGACTTCATACCTCATCACACTCTTTTATAAAAAATCAATTTTAGTCGGCTACAACCTTGGAACAATTTCCTAGGTTCAGTGAATCTAGACATTCGTGCATTATACACTTTACTTATGTCAGCTACTGACATAAGAAATAAAAAACCTGTGCTGTTTTACCAATTTAAGTGACTATATCACTACCGGTTAAGTGTTCATCAAAATGTCTTCTCTATACATCAAATTTCGCTTGTCCGGTTGAATCTACCAATGTGGTTATGAACATATCTCCAAATACTTGTCTCCATCATTGTTGTAAAACCGCATCATCTAACTCTTCATGAATCGCTTGTACCGATTGTCGGAATGCAACCCTGTTCATAGTTTACCGGTTGAGATCCTAATTACCGGTTCTATCCTAAACTATCTTCTATACAAGTTAAACCTTACCGGTTGGCTTCCAAGACTTAGATGACTACAAAAACATTGTTTCCATCAATGACAACACAAAAATTAGTCATCAAACATGAATCTCAATCTCTTCATGACATTCACCAATCAATCATTTACCGGTTGTATATCACCAACTGTCTTTATCAGTTTAGTCAAACACCAACATGGTGTTATGATGTTTTCAATCTAGCCACTAGGTTGGAAATGGTTACCCTATTTTATGCTAGATGACCTAGTAAATCCTCCTGTGTGGTTTGGGAAGGGGTTATTGGAGGATTAGGAGGATTACGAGGCATATTTTGTTGACGGGGAATGTCTCCTTTATGGGGGCTGTTTTGTTGAGCATCCAATATCAAATTTATAAAATAAAATAAAATAAATCAAAAATTTAAAACTATAGCGAAATTCATGATAGAAAACAAACAAAATGCATAAATAAACTATAATCTTACCTCTCTAATGGCGTGACATTTTTTTTGGCCTATAGGACTCAAATCAAGTTTAGGTTATTTGGACTAGAAACTTGGTCACCATGAGTTTTTTGATTGGGCCATGAGTAAAATGGACCCAGTCAGGTCAAAAAAAATTATCATTAGAAAAATGTGTACGGGGTTTTATTACTAAAAAAACAATGCAAGCATTACTATTCTTTTAGTATCTCGTACGCGTTATGGTTCAGATTTTCCAAACCATAACGCGTACAGGTTATTTTTTTCAAATAACCCCTATGCATTACGTCCATTTTTTGGTTTTTTGGGGAGGGTGTTCGATTTTTCTTTCACCACATTGGTGTACTTACCCATTAAAATCACTAATAAAACTAAAAAATCCAATCATACTGAAAACATCCGAATCAATAGACCTCCTGATTACCACATCTATATGTACTCCAACTTCTATACTACTATATCATCTGATAGATTGTCACTTTTATATGCTGAAACACTTCCTCATATATCTCACTCATACAACCCATTCGCACTTCACCAATATCTGCATTCACTCATAACTTGCATATACACTGGCTTTTATATTTGCATATATATGAAACTCTCTCTCATGTCACTTTCTCTCTCTCTCTCTCTCATATATATCAAAAGTGGAATAAAAATATTCTCACTAAGTCGACCAAAAGAAGGATTGCAATGTGTACACACTTTTCCAGCCAAGGTATACAATTGGACCAATGTACAAGACATGAAATATAAGCCATACCAAAAACAACATCCAACAAACAATAGTAGGTCAAAAGAATGCTCTTGCTGAATCACTAGAACATAAATACATTATATCCAATTCATTAATATGTTCTAAAGATTGTATCAAATATATCTCTTCTCAAAAGAAAGAGTCCAGACCAAAATAATTAACACTTGGACTATTTAGAACATTAAAGCTATGAGATTTCCACAATCCATTTTGCATTTCTAGTGTATTTTTTTCTGGATTCGATTGTGTGTATATTTTTCCATCAACGTTTCGAATCACACTCCGTGATTCATCATCAGGATGAAAAGAATTCCCAAGACATGAAAGATGTTGAGTTGCAGATTTGAGGCAAAATATAAAGAGGAGAGGGGTGGGGGAAGGCACGTGAAACAAGGATAGAGGAAAGAGAAAAGGAAAAGACCACTTGAAGGATGGGAGACCTAAAAAACTCCAAGGGATAAACCACCCACAGAAAAGAAAAAAGGAAAGCCAAGCACCACCTTCAAAACCACTAAAAAACAAAAAAGAAAAAAAGAATTAGGGACAAAAATTAAAAACTAAAAGAATAAATAAATGATTATAAATACATAACGGAATATACGCAAAGGCATAAACCAAAAGACAAAAACCTAGAAACAAATAAGAAAAGAGATATTTACAATTCCAAAAGATATGAGCATAAAAAAATAAACACAAGCTGAGGGCTAAAAGCAAATATAAACTAGAAAATAAACAAATAGGTAAATAGACCAAAGGGGGACAGGGAGATGCACAAATGAAGAAGAAAGAGGGGGAGAAGTCAAGGAGGGGGGCGGGGATGACACTGGAGGGCAAGAAGAAGAGGGTGCCACGAGATGCTAAGGTTTAACCCATCGTCTCGATTAAGATTGGATGGGTGCTGAATGATAGCAATGGCCTCTTTAACTTTCCTCTTGAAAACGTTGTTCTCCCTACACAATACCTGAGTGTCCTCCAAACAGATATGATGCTTGGTAGTTGATGAATGCTCAGCTAAGGCTGATTTGAGGGCACGTTCATGCTTAATGTCGACACTATGCTCTTTTATTCGAGTCATGAATGAACGACCTGTTTCTCCAATGTATGGAGTTCCACAGGAGCATACAATCTTGTATACACCTGACTCTGAAAAGGCATCCCTAGTGTCCTTAAGCGGTGGGGCATGCCTCTTGATGGTGGAAACAGGTTTGAAGGCACAACGGAGACCTTTTTTCCCAAGGATTTTTGAGATTTTGTGAGAAATGCCTTCAACATAAGGGAGAGAGACATACGTGGCTTGAGATGGAGAGGGCATGGGATTCGAGATGGAAAGGAAAAGAGATTTATCTTGGAGGAAGGCCCTAGTGATTTGCTTGTTCGAGTAGCCATTCCAAAGGAAGACTTGACGAAGATGGGAGAGCTCTTGGTCTAAGTTATCCTTATCACAAATCCGGTGGGCTCTTAAAGCCAAGGTTTTGAGGATCCCAACTTTCTGGCTCTGGTGGTGATGAGAAGACGAATGAAGATATAAGTCAGTGTGGGTAGTTTTGCGAAACACCTGACGACCAAGGGATCCGTCAGGCTTTTTACAGATTAAGACATCGAGAAAAGATAAAAGGTTGTTGGATTCAAGTTCTTTGGTGAAGGTAATAGACGGAGAAATGTTGTTGAGGTGAGTATGAAATTCCTCTAACATGTCCAAGCCGTGGGGCCAACATACATTGGTGTCATCCATATATCGTTTCCACCATTTTGGCTTGAGGGGGAAAGAATGTAAGGCCACCTCTTCAAAATGTTCCATGAATATGTTGGCAATGACCGGCGAGAGAGGGGAGCCCATGGCTACCTCGTCAACCTGTTCATAGATAACGCCCTGGAAGGCGAAGAAGGTTGACCTTAAGCAAAGTTCCACCAAAGAGGCGATTTCCTCATTGACCTTATGCTTGACAATCTTTATGGAGTCTAGAATAGGGACCTTGGTGAAGAGGGACACCACATCGAAGCTCACAAGAGTGTCTTGAGGGTCCAACTTGGTGTCCTTGATAAACTGGACAAATTGTTTGGAATCTTTGATGAAGGAGTTGGAGTTACCAACAAGCGGAGAGATTAATTTGGCAAGAAAAGCGGCTAACTTGTAAGTCGAAGACCCAATGGTATCGACAATGGGTCTCAAAGGAATGTTGGCTTTGTGAATTTTTGGGACCCCATATATACGAGGGGTCACTTCCTTAGATGGAAGAAGATGAAGTTTGGTAGAATCATCCAATGAGGAGTTGGAAATAGCAGATCTAACTGCCTTCAAAATCTTCGAGCACGGGTTACGAGACAAAATTTTGTAACTGCTGGAATCTGAGAGGAGGATTTCCATTTTGGCCAAGTAATCTGGTTTGCTCATAATGACTGTGGCATTACCTTTGTCAGCTCTTGAGATGATAAGGTCATTATTATGCATTAGATTATTAAAGGCCAACGGCTCAGCTTTAGGGATGTTGAATTTAGGAGGTTTAGCATAACGAAGCGCTACAGCACAATCTTGTCTAACCTCTTCAGCAATATCAAGGGGGAGGGTACGCACCGCATTTTCGATCTCGATGAGGAAGTCGATGTGCAGAATGTTGCGGGGAGTCAAGGCAAAGTTAAGACCTCGCTTGAGGAAGTTAAAAGCGAGAGGATCAATGGGGGCAGGAGAGAGGTTGACAAGAAGTTTGGACTCCCAATTACTAATGGGGTTAAGGATAGGAGCTGACCTAGGACGAGTGCCGAGATCCAAGGTGGGGGGTGGGGGGGCCGAAAAGACATTAGGACAAGACTGCAAGGAATGGGATGAGTTCACAACAAGGGGAATGGTCGAGCAAGGTTTACGTGGAGGAAGATGAGCCACGGAGGATGTGTCCACCTCCTCCGTAGGAAGAGCCGGGTGCGGCTGGGCACATGGGCATGAAAGACTAACCTCACGTGCCTCAACCAGGTGATGGGACAGAGGAGGAGTGGCTCGAGGTTGGAAAAGTCTGCAAGCTACGCAACCACAAAAATAGGAAATGGTAGAGCAATTAAAGCAAAAGGCACGAGATTGGATAACCGGGGAAGAGGACAGCGTACCAGGGGTTGACCGAGGAGAGCCGTTGCTGAGGAGCCATTGGTGAATTGCAGGTTGAGCTATGGTGGTGGACGAACCCAGAGGTGTGGCTGCATCTCCAATCTCCACGGTGATATCTACTACGTTCTCAGGGAACTTGACAAAATGCTGCAGAGGACAAGAGTGGAGGGGAAGAATCGAAGACTGGGAGACACCCGTTTCTGCCAAGTTGATGGACGCCTGGGGAGAATGAACGTGGTGGACCACCGTTTCTGCTGCAATCTCAACGGTGAGGTGACCTGGATCCTCTGGAGGAGTCGAAGATCGATCGAGGTTCCCACGAGCCTGGTCCATGGATGCCTCACGGTTAAGAAAGTGGAGGGTAGCGGCTTCTGCACTCTCTGCTAGTGACCGATTGGAGGTGGAAGAGTCCTAAGCTGGGTCTGAGCATGAGCTACGAGAAGAGGGAGCTAGGTCAACAGAGAGGGAAGGAGGGGGTGGAGGAAAAGGGAAGGGGGTAGGTGGAGAAACCGAAGCGTGGAGGTTAGACAGAGATGGCGATGAATGAGGAGGAATAGAGGAGGCTGGATAACATTGGCCAGATGGAGAAGAGGAATGGCTCCCTTTTTTGACGGCGGTGGAGATTGTAGAATTTCCTCTTCTGTCTTTTGCTGCATTCTTCTTTGTGGCCTGAAGCCCTTGCGTATGATGTCAAGTCTAAGCGAAGCCACATATCAGGTCGAAGAGATGAAGCAAGTTCCAGATGCAGAGGAAGTAACCTGGAATTTAAGAAATCAATAGCTCTCCTTGTGGATTTAATGACCGATCTGAGTAGAGAAAGACATGCCCGAGAGAATATGGATTTGGTGTAGGGACTCCAAAGATGGTGAGATATTTTCACGAAGGAGGGGATCAAACGACAGTCTCTGCACCTTTTAAGAAAAGCCAAATCTGCAACTCTCTTTGCTAGTTTGATTCTTAGGAATTCCAGCTGCTTAGATTTCATAGATAGTTCCCTCCCATGAAGGGTATCGATTAAAGCTATGAGATTTCCACAATCCATTTTGCATTTCTAGTGTATTTTTTTCTGGATTCGATTGTGTGTATATTTTTCCATCAATGTTTCGAATCACACTCCGTGATTCATCATCAGGATGAAAAGAATTCCCAAGACATGAAAGATGTTGAGTTGCAGATTTGAGGCAAAATATAAAGAGGAGAGGGGTGGGGGAAGGCACGCGAAACAAGGATAGAGGAAAGAGAAAAGGAAAAGACCACTTGAAGGATGGGAGACCTAAAAAACTCCAAGGGATAAACCACCCACAGAAAAGAAAAAAGGAAAGCCAAGCACCACCTTCAAAACCACTAAAAAACAAAAAAGAAAAAAAGAATTAGGGACAAAAATTAAAAACTAAAAGAATAAATAAATGATTATAAATACATAACGGAATATACGCAAAGGCATAAACCAAAAGACAAAAACCCAAAAACAAATAAGAAAAGAGATATTTACAATTCCAAAAGATATGAGCATACTAAAACAATACACACAACTTGCCATAAATGTAGAATCACTAAAACAAACTCTGGTCTGGAAAACCATAACCACCCATACACCAATAGCTTCTCAACACTAAATTCAATGCATCATATGTCTAGATCAAAGCATGTTCAGACCACTCTCTTTGACATCAATAACAATCTGGTGAAGCAATAATGTCCAAATACATGATTTTGGTGATAAATGTGTCTTGTCTAATGTATATCCAAATTTATGAATTTTGTTTTTAGGTATCAATGTGACTAAATCTAATTGTTTGATGATTATTATGGCAAGAAAAAATTGTAAACAAAAAGACACAATGGTTATTGTGTGATTAATGATAACAAGGGTATGGACTAGGCTTCGAGAAGCCCAAATTTTCATTGGTCTTATCACAAAAGAAAACATGAAAACATTTCCTACTCCTAAGGTCAATGTCCATGGCTGAAAAATTAGGGCCACACTTGGAATCTCCTTTGAATAAAAAACACAATACCTAAAGAGGTTCTTTGAAATATTGTCTTTGTGAGAGAGGACTGGTAGGGCCTGCAAGATTGGAAGAACGACCCAATCACCCTCTCCTTGAAAAGATATGCATAGCTTATACAAAGTTGGGGATTTTGGTCTCATCTCAAGGTATCAGTATAGTGAGTAACTTTAAGGTGTGATGCTACACCTTTTCACTAAGAATGACAACAATAAAATCCAATCAATAGGGTGGGCCTCTAAAATAAAGTTTCTAATTGTTGTTCAAGGACTTGATGCCTTAGTAGTGCCTGACAAGCCACTTAATACTTTAACCAACCACACTCAAGAATAAAATACCTCGAAAAAGTGTGGATACTTCCCCTTTCACATTGGCACTGTTGACAAGGTACTTTCAACCTTGGATTTTGTCTTAATATTTTATATAGTAGCTCGAAGGAAAAAATGATTTGGTTCATCCCCCTTGGAGTTATTGCTTCTCCAAAGGAAATACCTCTAAAAAGAACAATAAGATGCTTAGTGATTTGTCATACATACAAGGTCCATTAAGGTGAGGAGAGAGGACACTTTCACAAATACCTTAGGGTTCTATAACACAAAGTGTGCAAGTGCACAAAACACTTAAACCTAGGGCTCTTTTTAATGCACCAAATTGAAATGTGATCTATTGTATTAAATAAAAAACACACAACTAGCTACCCTTGCAAGGAAAAATGGATTAGTAGTTTCAATGGTAACCCCCCACCTACAAAAAAAAAGGTTAAAGAAAGATAATAGTTCAACAGGTAATGAAAGCAGGGCCTTTGACAAACGAATAACACTCCGAATGTATGGGATATCTGCAAAACTATAGGCACAATAATACATACCAAAAATGCTTTAGGACTTAACACATTTGCATTAAAATAAAATTGTTTATGCAATCAAGATGATCATATACACACTAGAAATTACCATATACACAACAAAAATAGTTTTTGCAGAAAGTCAAAAAATACTAATTTAACTAGATACACATTTATTTGAACTACAAACACACCTTAAACGACCAGAGAGGTGACATAAAACAACAAAATGTGTGAGAAAAGAATTGTATACAACTAGAAACATGACAATATGTGTCATATTCATGTGCTGATAATGAATGTAGATGCAACAATAATAACAAGAAATGCAGTAAGAATTAGAATCTAATTAAAAAAATAGAAACACAACAAAAATTGGTAGAAACACGAAATCATTTGACAATGAGGCAAAATTCGGCCTGCAAATTTGAAAACACGAAAATCTCAAAGAAAAATGTTAGAAGTAAGGGACAAGAGTCCCATTGAGTGTGCCAAAATGTATATGTTGAAATTGAACCCAAATATTGCAAGCCCTAGCTCCAACCACAAAACCCTAGATCTACAATGAAATTCAACAAAACATCAATGAAGAACCATCAAATATAAAAAATTATGAAATAAACCAAATGATACCTTCACACATTAAAATGGGTTTGGTCTTCATTGTTCTCCTATCTCCATTGATGTTTTCTCGATATGTTGCTCTTAGATTTTTATGCTTGCACAAGAGCTCAAGGAAGAATGAATGTGGTTGTGATGATGTAGACTAAAGTCAGTTTGATAGAATGTAAGTGTGCTCTAAGAGTTATCATTTATTTATGTTGTTTGTAAGATATCTCTAATCTATCCTAAAATTAGGGGCCTTCTCGTATGTACTTAAACATTGATCTCTTGTATGATCTTTTATCTATGATATATTGCACACTAGTTTAGGGTGGGGATTTTATCCCAAAGGTTTTTTCCCCATGTATATTGGTCTGATGGTTTGCATTGATTTATGCCTTTGGTACCTTTTTCTCTATATTTTTGTAATATTTCTAATCATATTTTAATTTTTTAAAAAAATGCATTTCTCCTCTTAAGATTAGCATAGAAAGATGTTTCTTCTATATTTATATCCTTGAAAAAAATAGGATAACAAGACAAAATTATGCCGTGCTAAAACTTATATCTATTAAATAAAAACCTTCAAATAATTTATAAATGAAAGTTGTTCATATAATGCATAATCTAGTATGAGAGCCAAACAATAAATTTTCTTATGATCATTATTAGAAAACATAGAAACCTACTTTTATTAGCTCCGCTATTCATATATCTTATGTAAAAACATAGGTTAGAGCCATTTTTCCCCAAAATATAAATTAATTGAAATTTTTATAATAAAAATAATAAAAATAATTTTACTTTATAATAATTTATATTATTTAATCTACTAAGAAAAACATGAATATGTTTTTACATCACAAACCATTGCAACTTTTTCTCTATCAATGAATGTTCACGTTTTTGGTTTTGTAAGTATTTAAAGGCTTCTCCTAGATTTATTAAAAACTTGGACAAATCACAACAAAGCTTTTAAACAATCTTCATAAATTTAAGTCAACCTCAAAAGATCTTATTAACCAAATTAAGCAACAATATAACATTTAGTTTTTAAAATAAAATAATTGAACAATGAACCCAAAATGAGATATGGTATGAAATAGAGGACCATAAGCATTTAATAAAAAAAAATATAATCAAAATATTTAGTCTATAAAAAAAGTTACATATATTAAAACAATATTAAATAGGATGTTCATAAAACATCGAGTTCAAACATGTCTTAATTTATTACATATAAAGAACATGCTTATGAAACTATTTAAATTTCAAAAGAAGTGAAATAGAAGTAGAAAAAGTTAAAAAAATGAAAAAATAAACATCCCATAACATTATAGTTTCTCTCCTATAAACACAATAAATTGTATTTATGTGGAAAGTTTAAAGATGCAAATTATACTTTATTTTTATAGGAGGAGATATCCCAAAGAAACTTGAGATATTATACATTTTTTATAACTAAAAAGTTAGAAACTCATCCACACCCTTGAAAAATGTTAAAATTACTATGAAACAAAGATAATTTTATTTTTCTCTAATAATGAGAAATGAAAACAAGATAATTTTTTCCTTCTTATAGTGCAAAGAAAACACACAAAATAAATTTAATTTATGATTTCTTAGTACATATAAGAAGCAATTTTACATAACACCACTTAAAAATCTCCTCCTTCCCAATAACAACACAATCAACATGAATAAAATATTTTAATAAAAAATTCACAATTCTCTAAACAATTTTTTTGCATACTCTATGACCCCCTCTCTTTTAATTGAATATAAATTTACAAAAATAATTACAAAAATTCCATATTCTTATGTTGCCATATCACATAAAAAGCATAAAATTACTCACTTATTCATTGCTAAAAGAGTTTTGATAATAAAAAATAAAAGAACCGTTTGTCACATAAAACTACCCATAAAAAAACACTTTTTAAATAAGTGTCACATAGTGGCTAGTACTTGCCTTGGTTAGTTTTCTAATTAAGTGTAATTGTAATCTTAATTTTAGATGTAATTATAATTATAATTTTAATAAATTAATTATAATTATAACCCAATTTGATCACATAGGATCCAATAGTGTCCTAAGGGGTCATATGTGGTTCTAAGGGGTCACACATGTCTTAGAACACATGCATGACCCCTTAGGACCACATATGACCCCATAGGACACAATGTGATCCTTTATGGTCATATTGGGTCCGAAGGGGTATGTTGTACACACTAGGATGTTAAAAGGGGTCATATGTGGTCCTAAGGGGTCACACATGTGTTAGAACACATGTGTGACCCCTTAGGACCCCATATGACCCCCTAGGACACTATGTGATCCTATATGGTCAAATTGAGTCCTAAGGGGTACATTGTACACACTAGGATGTTATAAGGGGTCATATGTGGTCCTAAGGGGTCACACATGTGTTAGAACACATGCGTGACCCCTCAGGACCACATATGACCCCTTAGGACACTATTGGATCCTAAGGGGTATGTTGCACACACTAGGATGTTATAAGGGGTCATATGTGGTCCTAAGGGGTCACGTATGTGTTATACACTAGGATGTTATAAGGGGTCATATGTGGTCCTAAGGGGTCACACATGTGTTATAACACATGCGTGACCCCTTAGGACCACATATGACCCCTTAGGACACAATGTGATCCTTTATGGTCATATTGGGCCCTAAGGGGTATGTTGTACACACTAGGATGTTAAAAGGGGTCATATGTGCTCCTAAGGGGTAACACATGTGTTAGAACACACACGTGACCCCTTAGGACCACATATGACCCCTTAGGACACTATGTGATTGAAAAGTGAAAAATCGAACCCTAGGTGTTCCCCCACTCCAAGGAGAGAGAAAGGAGGTCACTAGGATTGACGGTTTTCACTTAGGAGAGACTTTACATTCAAAAGAGGGGTTGAAACTCACAAGATCCAATCCCACAGAATGCAAGATTGAATTCTAAATGAGTTTCAAGGGTTGAGACAACAAGGATACCCTCTTTTGTAAAGAATGTAGGTAGAAGGATTGAACTAGGAGTGTATGTGAAAGTAAGAAAGATTCGCTTGTAGATGGAGATAGGGACACAGGATGAAGCTATGGACCTGAAATTATGTCGAGACGATGCTGTCCTGCAAGTTTGAGCGAAAGTTGACGGGACGATGGCGCCCGGAGTGCACAGGGTCCTCCGAAAAATCTGTGAAACGAAGGGGGATCCGTTCGTCTTTGCACAAGGATTCCAGATCTTCAATTATAGCCGCGTACCTGCAACCTACACACAGAAAAGGATGGATGATTAGGGGGTTAGGGATTAGGGGTTTGCTTTTAGGTCAAACCCTGGTTTTGGAATTAACCAAGAAATGAGAATGCTGTAAATGTAAGTGTTTGTAATGTAATCAAGTATTGATACCTTGTTGTAAGAATGTTTGTATTCTTACATGCAAAGGTGTAATGATGCTTCATGTTGTATGTTGTAGGTGATCTCCTCTTCAATGGTTGAATCCTTGTCTTGAATGCAACACCTAGCCTTGAATGGAGACCTAGAATGCTCAATTGCTTGAAGGAATGCTTGAATGTTTGAATGTTTGCCTATCGCTTCCACCTCTTGCACACATATGTTTTTCACCCCCCTTCTGGGAGGGGAAATGTAGTTTATATACTTGTCAATTAGGGTTAGAAGATCAATTTTTCTGACCTTAGGCCGACCTAGGAACATTATTTTCCAAATTGCAAACTTGAAGACCCAATGCCCAACAAGAGACCGGGCCCAAAATAGGGCCAGGGACCAGGGCGCTGGGCGCCATGGTCCTGAGGGACCAGGGCACTAGGCGCCATGGTCCTAAAGGACCAGAGTGCTGGGCGCCAAGGTCCCACCTCCCGGGATAGCAGGGTGCAAGGAGGATCAGGCCAAGGTGTAGAAAGATGCAGTTTTTGATGTTGTAAACAGGTTTCAAGGTCTCCATTCAGATTCAACGTTGTGCTGCCATCGTGAAGACCCAAATGCAGTCGAAATTGCAAGTGTCACAATTTTACGACGCTACATTTAGCCCCCACTTTAGCGGGAGTATAAGCGTACGCCCATACTTCCGGTAAAGTACAAGGAAACAACATTGAAAGACTTTCACCACGTCAAGGAGGCAAGATACACCAAGCCCCCAGTGGACTAAGGATCTTACGACTTCGATTGACAAAGTAAAAGGGAAGATCATGAGGGAGAACCATGAATGTCAGTAGTAAGGTTCCCTCACTATGAGTCATGCAAGAAAAATACCAAAAATTTTCAAGGCAAAGCTAAGTTCGCAAAGAAATTTTCAAGAATCTTGAAGAGATATGAACGGAGTGTATGCCCCCTACATTAAAGTGATTGCACATGCCTCATCGGGGGTGATTGCTTTAAGGTAGTGATACACATAAGAAATGAGAAGGGAAAGGAGCATGTTATCACAAAGATTTATCCCCCCAAGTGTGAGATAAACCCAAGGATAATAGACACAAAACACAAATCACGAGGTGACTTCACTTTCCTTGGGGTCTGTATGCTGTATGATAATTCATGTATATCATATGTATGTATGCATAATTGTTCTTCATTCACCAATCAAGGAAGGTCACCTAGAAGAAGCGAACACATGTGTCTTTTGAGTCAACATGAGAGAGACCAAAAGAGATCTCAATGCTTTGCATCATCCTCAAGTAGACAACACTAAGGACAACAAATAGAAGAATGGGAATAACACATAGAAGAAGTAACAAAAGAGATCAAGAGAGGAGGAGAGAGTCTGCTATGCTAATGAACTAGTCTAGCACGTCATCCACCCCCCGATCTTGCTGATCAATATTTCGGGAAGGCAGGAAACACGCTAGAGGAGGAACATCCAACACAGCAGATGGAGCTATCACAAGATCCAAACAAGGGCTATGTTCATGTTCCAAGCCACGTTGTTCTTGTCTAGGAGCTAGGATAAGTGCGTTAGAAAATTCGTTAGATAAATGGTTATCAATATCAACATATTCATATTCACTATCAGAAGCAAGAGGAGTAACATTTTCATCTATATCATCATCAAGATTTATAAAAATAGGATCTTTAACTCGCACAGGATCAAAACCATCATGCATCTTATGTTTAGGAGATTTTGACTCAATTTTCGGCTGAGGAGAAAATGGAATAATACTAGCTGAAGGTGTCTTTGGGGATTGCAAAGATTGAGAAGCAGCTGCACGAGCTCTAAGATGATGCTTTCATCGGCGTTCACGCGCAGAACGATTTCGTCTAGTCTTAGTAGGAAGTTGAGAAGATTGAAGAGGAGGAATGTTCTCATCCTTATCACTTGGGTGTTTAGGTTGTGGTCTCTTAGGTTTGACAATAGGAGAAGAGGAAGGTCTCTTCTCTCTATAAGAGGAAGGAGGAGGAATTGCTCCATATAAAGGAGGAATATCTGGTTTAGGAAGGAGACCAAGTCCATCATGACGAGGAGGTATAGGTCTACCTTTAGAAAGTTTATTAGACATAGACATAGTCACATCCATAGGGATGAGTTGGGAATCTTCTTGAGGAAAGACATTAGTTTTATCTTTCAAAGGAAGAACTTCCTTCTCAAGAATGATAGGAATATCAAGTTTGGGTGTTCTAGGTTCACTTAGAGATAGGATCATATCTTTTTTCTACTTTTGATAAGATTTGTAAAGATGATCACTTCGCAATGGAAGAGATTGAAATTGTTTAGGCCAAAAATAATCAATAGGAATGCTAGAAGTTCTTTCAGCTGGTTTAAAGAGACTATGATTGATAGTAACAACTTCACCATTATGGGGAAATTTCAAACACTTGTGAATAGGAGAAGCAATAGCTTTCATGGAAGATAGCCAAGGATAGCCTAGCTTCACACGAAATTGTTCGGATGATGGAATAATAGAAAAGCTCACATCAAGGGATTTGTTATGGACCTCAATAGGTAATGCAATAGAACCAATTGCAGGAGAAGAAAATGCATCAAATAGTTTCACAACCACATTTTTTTTGTCATAGATCACTTGATTCAATTGCAAAGTAAAAAGAAATTCTTCAGTAATGACATCAACCATGCAAGAAGGATCAATAAGCACTCCACGGAAAGGTGTATTGTTGAATTTTGCAACTATATATAAAGGACCATTAGGTGCCCTGATAGTTTCACTGGAATCAAATGTGATGGAAGGCTCTTTAGGGATTTTCTGCTGCTCTACAAAGTTAACCACATTCGGAGTCATAGACACAAGACCATCAGGTGAGAAAGAGGAATCGTTAGTCTCAATCACATTAGAGGTATGAGAAGGTAATGGATCAGTAAAAATCTTAAGATTTTGGTTAGGAAGAGCTACACATGTGTTGCCTTTATCATTCACACCTGAAACAAAGATAGTATTATTATCAATCAAATCGTGAATTTTACCCTTTAAAGCAAAACATTTTTTAGTATCATGCCCAAGTTGACGATGAAATTGACAAAAAGATTTGTTATTAAAATAGGGTGAATTCATCTTTGCAGGATCTATTTGCTTTATAGGAGGGAGAGTAAGCACATTTCGTTCCAATAACTTATTCATAATACTATGCAATGATTCATTCAAAGGAGTAAACTCTCTTTCTTTCTTGAAAAACTTAGAAATAGGAGGCACACCTGATGCTGCATTCACATTGTTGTTGGTGATGTTTTCATTGAACTTAATGAACCCTCTCTTCTGTCTAAACTTCCCAAATGGTTGTTGACTACTATCACCCTTATCACTCGGAGCCATAGGATTTGCTTGTTCCATTTGACTCACAGTCAGTTGATAATTGTGAAGAGTTGCACACAACTGTTGGAAAGAAGTAAACTCAGAAAACAAGAGTTTTTCTCTAATATCTTTTTGTAAATTAGAAATAAAGATTCTTTGAATATCATTGTCAGGTACTGGAAAAGAAATTTGAGCACACAAATGCTTATATCTACCAATGAAATCAGTCACTTTTTCTTTAACACCTTGTTTACAATGCATTAAATCAATCAAAGTAACTTTAGGACCTATATTGTTTTGAAATTGTTGAATAAAAGCATTTGCAAGTTGTTGGAAAGAAGTAATAGAATAGGAAGGCAACGAGCAATACCATTGTAGAGCCTTATCTCTTAATGTTCTAGTAAACAGTTTTGCAAGCAACCTTTGGTCATGAGCACATATTGTTTGAAAGGTCTTAACATGTGTTAGAGGATCACCTTTACCATTATAAAGCTCCAATTGTGAGATTTCAACATGCTTAGGGGGGATAGCTCGAACAATGTCAAGAGAAAGTGGGCTCGCAACATCAAATGTGGGCACACTAAACTTAGATTGATTCATAGAGGCAATTTGTTGCTGTAAAGAAGAGACAGTTTGTGCAAGATCGTTAATGGTCGCTTCAGTCGAAGAGTTCATATTAGACATGTTAGATTGTGATGGAGGTATTATGTTATTGAAAGAAGGTATAGATTGAGAGTAAGGTGGCGGGACACTATGATAGTTAGTCATAGGAGATGATTGGAAAGAAGGAACACTACAAGGAGGAATGGAATGGTTAAATGAATTGCCCCCTTGCGTCATGTTCATTTGTGGAGATGTAATAGGGACACTCATTGAAGGAATGAATGAAGAAGTCGGATTGAATGAAGGAAGAGGGTTGATTGAAGAAGAAGGATTTCCCCCATGAATGGTGATCATAGGTGGAATGTTTTGTATTGAAGTAGTCATTATGTTTGATGTAAAAGTAGGTATACTAGCAATAGAAGTTGTCAAAGGAATATAATGATTGACTTGAGTAGGAGGTTGTGTATAACCTAAAGTTTTGGCACAACTCTTCATAGGCATCACATTCGAATCCACGATGTGTGCAATACGATGCAAAATATCAATTCCATTCTTATCACTTTGAACCATACATTTTAGACCCTCAATTAATGAAAGAGCTTAAGTATCGGGGTATTCTTGAGACATCCATTGCTGAAAATCATCAAATTGGTTATCCAATTTCGAAAGTTGTTCTATAGAAACCTCATGGAGAGCTTCTTCATCATTAAGAGGATTAGAGGAATTACCCATGTCCTCGTTAAAAAGGCCATTCAAATTAGGTTCCATCTCCTCGGTAATTAAACCTTGGAAAGACTTAATTCTGAGGCTTCGTCTAACGGGAATAGTGTAAGTAGGGTTTATTGTCGTAAAACTCATGCACTAGAGAGAGAGAGAAGATTTTGAATTTTGAAAATAAAGTTGGCAAAATTGAACAATGAGATAATGATTATCCAATTTGAACTTTGTGAAAGAAGAGGGAAACACAACTTCCAAGAAAGGTAGGCACAATTGAAAATTAGGGCCAAAGGGGTAGCACTTAATTTTAATTGTTATCTTGAAAATTGAAATCTTGAATTTTGAATTTATTTTCGAATTTAGAGGTAGCAAATTTCAATAAAATCAGCCAATCTCCTAGATTTAAGTTGTTAAATGCAATCATGACAACCTCCTGAAATTTTGGAAAAAATGTCAGGGACCATGGCGAACGGAGTGCACACGGTCCTCGCAACTTTTTTCAAAATTTTCAGGGATGAAAGTTATGATGATTTTAAAGCTAATCTGAAAAAAATTGAGTGATTTTACGATCTGTAGATAGGCCAAACTAAAGTTGCAATCTCAAAATTGAACCCTACCAAGATTGTTGAAAAAGGCAAAATTTGAATTTTGAAAAAGAGAGGGAAACTGAAATTTTGAATTTTATGATTTTAGAGGGAATACTAAAAGAAATGCAAGCTTTGAAATTTAAAAGTTGACTCAATTTCATGCAAAATTCAATTTTGAAAGCGGAAATCAAAGTTGTTGCAATTAAACACTTAATTTCAAAAGTCACAAATTGCAAAAATTTGAATAAAGCACTGAAACTTCGAATGAATGCCAACACACTTTTCAGATTTAGGACAGTAAGAAACACAATTTTAACACAAAATTTCAATTTCAACAATTTTTGAATGATTAAAAGCCTTAATCCAAGCAATCACTAGACCAACTTTGACTTTAATTTTGAAAGTGTTAGAATTGATGAAATCAGCCAAGATTCTGGATTCTAGTAGAAAAATACAGTAAGATCTAGCTCCCGAAATTTCAGAAAATATGTTGGGGACAATGGCGCTCGGGGTGCACATGGTCCTCGCAACTTTTTTCAAAATTTTTAGGGATGAGAGATATTATGATTTTGTTGCGGAATCCAAAGTTACAGCCGATTTGGAGGCATTTTTGATCAGTGAAATCATTGGTCAAAGGTTGAATCAAGAGGGTTTTAAAAATTAGGGTTTTGACACTTAACCACTTAATTTTCAGAATTAAAGCACAAATATGAATTGACAATTTGCAATAGAAGGGTAGATCTGAAACAAGCATTAACAATTAAACATTTCACAAGCTCAATTACTAAAAAGAAAATTTAGGGTTTTTATGCAATTAACCTCTAAAATTTGCAAATGATCAAACATGGAAATGTAATTAAGGAAGCAAATTTTTTCAGATCTAACCATGAATAATTAGAATTAGGATGTTCACGTCAGGTTCACCAAAATGTAAAGTAGAAAATCGAACCCTAGGTGTTCCCCCACTCCAAAGAGAGAGAAAGGAGGTCACTAGGATTGACGGTTTTCACTTAGGAGAGACTTTACATTCAAAAGAGGGGTTGAAACTCACAAGATCCAATCCCACACAATGCAAGATTGAATTCTAAATGAGTTTCAAGGGTTGAGACAGCAAGGATACCCTCTTTTGTAAAGAATGTAGGTAGAAGGATTGAACTAGGAGTGTATGTGAAAGTAAGAAAGATTCGCTTGTAGACGGAGATAGGGACACGGGATGAAGCTACGGACTTGAAATTGGCAGTAAAATGTCGAGACAATGCTGTCCTACAAGTTTGAGCGAAAGTTGACGGGACGATGGTGCTCGGAGTGCACACGGTCCTCCGAAAAATCTGCGAAACGAAGGGGGATCCGTTCGTCTCTGCACAAGGATTCCAGATCTTCAATTACAGCCGTGTACCTGCAACCTACACACAGAAAAGAGAGGATGATTGGGGGGTTAGCGATTAGGGGTTTGCCTTTAGGTCAAACCCCAGTTTTGGAATTAACCAAGAAATGAGAATGCTGTAAATGTAAGTGTTTGTAATGTAATCAAGTGTTGATACCTTGTTGTAAGAATGTTTGTATTCTTACATGCGAAGGTGTAATGATGCTGTATGTTGTATGTTGTAGGTGATCTCCTCTTCAATGGTTGAATCCTTGTCTTGAATGCAACACCTAGCCTTGAATGGAGACCTAGAATGCTCAATTGCTTGATTGAATGCTTGAATGAATGCTTGAATGCTTGAATGTTTGCCTATCACTTCCGCCTCTTGCACACATATGTTTTTCACCCCCCTTTTTAGAGGGGAAATTTAGTTTATATACTTGTCAATTAGGGTTAGAAGACTGATTTTTCTGACCTTAGGCTGACCTAGGAACATTATTTTCCAAATTGCAAACTTGAAGACCCAATGCCCAACAAGAGACCGGGCCCAAAATAGGTCCAGGGACCAGGGCGCTGGGTGCCATGGTCCTGAGGGACCAGGGCGCTAGGCGCCATGGTCTTGAAGGACTAGGGCGCTGGGTGCCAAGGTCCCACCTCCCGGGACAGCAGGGTGCAAGGAGGATCAGGCCAAGGTGCAAAAAGATGCAGTTTTTGATGTCGTAAACAAGTTTCGGGGTCTCCATTCAGATTCAACATTGTGTCGCCATCGTGAAGACCCAAATGCAGTCGAAATTGCAAGTGTCACAATTTTACGACGCTACAGTGATCCTATATGGTCATATTGGGTCCTAAGGGGTACATTGTACATACTAGGATATTAAAAAGAGTCATATGGGGTCCTAAGGGGTCACACACGTGTTAGAACACATGCGTGACTCCTTAGGACCACATATGACCCCTTAGGACACTATGTGATCCTATATGGTCAAATTGGATCCTAAGGGGTACGTTGTACACACTAGGATGTTATAAGGGGCCATTTGGGGTCCTAAGGGGTCACACATGTGTGACCCCTTAGGACCACATATGACCCCTTAGGACACTATAGATGTGATCCTATATGGTCATATAGGGTCCTAAGGGGTCATATGATGTCGTCAGAGGTCATATGACCCCTTATGATAGTATATGGTCCTATGGGGTCATATGGTGTTCGTAGGAGTCCTTATGGGTCATAAAGTATTATTATATTAAGGTATTATTATGGTTTATTACAGTCATAATGGGTCATTACAGTCAAAAGAGGTCTTAAGGGGTCTTATTGTGTCGTATGGGGTCTTCTATGTTATACATGCGAGGATGCTAAAATGGGTCAAAATATGTCTTAGAATGTATTAAGGGGTTGCTCATGACTTAATAGTGCCTTAAGATGTCCTAGTATGACTTAAAGTATGAACCATTAGGACAACATATGAACTGTTAGGACATCGAATGGTTGCAATGGTTCATATGGTGTCCTAAGGGGTCATATGGTGTTGTCAGGGGCAATGTGGTCTTAAGGGGTCCTAAGGGGTCATATTGTGTACTAGGATGTGAAAAGGGGTCATAGAGGTTCTATTTTTTCTAATGTTTTAATTTATTATCCAAGTTTTCTAATATTTTTCTAAGTTTAAATTTATTATTTAATTTTTCTAACGTTTTAATTTATTATCTAAGTGTTCTAACATTTTTCTAAGTATTAATTTTGCTAATGTTTTTTCTAACATTTTTCTAAGTTTTAATTTAGTACCTTAGTTTTCTAAGTTTTTCCTAACATTTTTTTAAAATGTTAAAAAAAAATACATATACAATTATTTAATTACAAAATCAAATTAATGTTAAATTAAAACATTAAATTAAGTTTTCTAACATTTTTCTAAGTTTTAATTTTGCTAATATTTTTCTAATATTTTTCAAATGTTATTCTAAGTTTAATTTACTATCTATGTTTTCTAAGTTTTTCCTAACGTTTTTCTAAAAAAGCTGAAAAAAATATATAATTATTTAATTAAAAAACAAATTATTTACTATTTTTTAAATAATTTTGATAAATTTTTTAAAAAACATAAAAAAATATTATTAAACAAGAAAAAGGGTTATTTTGTGCAGCTCAAACAATGTAGGTCGAATGACGATGGCTGAGGAGTGTTGGTTGTTGTTGATGGTGATGCAATGTCCACGTAGGGTTTTCTCTAACCGCCTCAGTGAACCCATATGCCAAGTCGAAAATGACAGTTGAACTGTCATTTTTGGCTTATATAGACGTTTAAAAATAATGGTTTTTATTGGGTTCGCTAGAAGGGGGGGTTCGAGCGAACCCAATAAAAATTAATATTTTATTGGGTTCGAGTGAACCCAAAATCGCAATCGAGTTTGCTTGAACCTGGATCGGTTGGTGGGTTAGATCGAACCTCCAAGGGTAGTTCAATTGAACACCCCTAGTTTGTATGAACCCATCAAATTTTTTTTTTGCCACCCCGCGAATTTCATTCATGGGTAAAAGTGAGAGCCATTAATGTAGGATCACCCAAAGAAAGATTTAAGCTACCTATATGCACTGCTAGAGAAATCATCTTGTTTAGTGAAAGGCAAGTTGAGAAGTATTGTGTGAAAGACTTTCATATCGTAATAGTTCAATGTCTTTATCAAAAATAATACTCTTTCACACAATACTTACACAGAATACCTTCACTGCAATGCTTTTCAGACCAGGGTGTAAACTGGATCATGAGAAATTTAGAGTCTAGGATTCCCCCCATTCATCGCATGGCAATCCTATTTTTATAATGACCTTCCATGCACGTGATAACATCTCTGAGAAACATGTTCTTTCATGGTCTGGTTTTGTTGCAATACGGCGATAAACGATGATGAAAGACGAAGAAAAAGAAAAACACACAACACAATTTATCATAGTTGGATAAATTTGCCTACTGCATCCACACTCAAAACAAGAGAATCAATTATATTATGATCACACTGACTGCAACTTCTCGCAGTTGTTATTACTCGGTGTATGGCATTCAATTCTCCTGTGTTGGCATTGTTAAAAAAGGACTTAAATTACTCCCGTTCCCATGCAAATTTTGAGCAGAATACAAATATAATAAATAGAAATTGAGGAGACTTTGTTGGTAAAAAGTTTGAATCTTTCCCAACACCCTGGTCTTTCTCCATGAGCATGCCGATAAGGAAATCCGAAATTCGAAAGAAATTAATGAGGCTGCATTAAACAACAACAATAACGAAGAAGACCGCTTTCTTTTTACTCGTTAACTCGACATATTCTCCCAATACTCGTAAACATTTTAGTGCGTTTTACTAACGGGAAGCGGAGTAAATGAAAAATGAAACTGAAATATATATTTTCAGTAAAATTGTATTCGTCAATCAGAAATAATTTTTTTTTTTTCAAAATTTGTAAACTTAAAACTTAAAAAATCGCACAAATAGACTTTAGAAAATAAAAATATTTTAAAAAACAAAAACAAAACTTGTTTGCAATTTATTTAAATTGATTTTTTAATAACTAATTAACTTAAAAAAAAACTCAATACAATAGTATAGAAAGTTAGTTACCCTTCTCTACATTATGAACTATTGATCGGTGAAATCCTCCAATATTTCCACATCATAAACTCATTTTTTCCAATACCTCCAATACCTAACCACTTAACACAACAAATTCTTTATATTTCACTTTTTCTCACTTGAAAGCTACTCTATTTTCACTAGTACTTTTGAAACACAGTAATGTTTCCAAATACAAGAGTGCGATTACCTCACACCGAGTTCTCCAGGATAAATAGTTGATTTCAATGCACTAGTGTTGTTCATAAACAGTGTTAAAGGCATGACCAGGTACACATATGCCATTCAGATGATACAAACAAACTATGAAGACTGAAACAAAGATAATGATAAATTTTAAACATTTGTTGCAAAGAAACTCTCTATCGCATGGACCAATTCATCACAAAGTGTGAATGTAATACGTACATAAATATTGATTTCCATTCATAAACAGTGAAGAATCAAATATTCCATTCACGAATAAACTATGAAGAATCAAACGATGACAATAACAAATTCTGAACATTCCTGTAACTTTCCGCTTGCACTGAACATTGTGTTGAAATAAACCATTCATTCAGACAATTATCGCATAAATGTGAATGTACATAACCAATAACATTTTTGTGCATTATTATAGAAAAGAAATATCACATCTTTTATTAGTACTTGTCTTTTCGTAGATATTCAAAAGGATTGTTAATAGAGGAGTACGAGTTAGGTAGAATTCCAAATAGATTAGTATAGTATGAGTTTAATATATAAATTATATATTATAAAGAGATGATCTTGATGTAAATTGGAATTATTAATATCAAATTCAACAAATTTCTCAAGCTTTAAAGAATAATCAATACAAAATTTAGGCCTTTTCCTTGACCACACATAGCCTATTTTCTATTCCACCATCAATGGAAAGTGGGCATGATTGTCATCTTATGAGTGTGGTCTTGAATAAACTAAAATAGGTTTTCCTTATAAATCTTTAATTCATATCATGAGAGATACTTATCTAAAATGAGGAATGAATGCTATAGGCCTTGGTCCCCTCAAAGTGATAAATCCTAGTTCCCATCGCATTAGGGTTCATTCGAGGGATGATAATAGTTATTAATGAAATGAGAGAGTTGGTTTTTAGATAGATATAGCATGCAATATTATATTAATGTAAATATATCTACATAAATATGGTGTATAATAGAAATTTTATCCTAATGTAGTTTAAACAAGATATATTATCTAAATAGTTCCTAGTTAAGATCCTAGTTAAGATACTATATGTAAATAGTGCTAATTTTGTCCTTTGTAGTTTAAACAAGATATATTGTCTAACTAGTTCCTAGTTAAGATCTTTTTGCAAGTGCGTTCACATGTTAAGTTTACTTGGTGAGCTAGGAATCTTTCTAGAAGTCTCTTATAGAAATGTGATCTTATTTCCTAGTTGTTAGATGACATAGGATTATGACACTTTCCATCATTGTAGTTAGTCTTATATCTCAACCTTGTGTATATAAATAAGGTCTCATATGTACATTTTCATGATTGCATATGCACACCATTGGTCACATTTGATCAATATATTTGCATCCATCATTGGAAATTTATGCAATTTCTTTTATTTCTTGTAGAAGGATATATTCGTATTTGCAGGTGATCCTAGGAGCTTGAATAGTTGAGTGACTCTTACATGGTATTGGTATTTCAAATATGCAAACACCTTCTCATATTTGATCGTGAATTTTTTCTTGAGCTATTACAAGATTGCAAGTCTCGGTGGATCTTGAAAAATTGAGTATTCTCTTCTCTTGCATCAAATGATACCTAGAAAAAATAAAAAAATGACAAAAATATCAAATTAGGGGTTTTCTCTTTGTAACTTTATATCATAAGTTCTCTATGGGTTAGAGTCGACCCCTACCATCAAGTATAGAAGGCCTAAAAAAATCATACTTTCATATATAATATTTAATATTTTAATAAATAAAAAGTAAGATTTTTTGCATAACTATCTTAAAATTGATGGCCCATTGACTGTCAATAGAGACTACCTTAAAATTGATGGTCAAATGATTGTTATCTAGTAGTTTGTTAAAGTTGATGGCCAAATGACCATTAGTAGATTTCTCCTCCAATCTACTTGGTCTCTCAATTACTACTTTCTTTTTGGTTGTAGAACTTTAGGAGGGCATGTCTCAATAATAGGAGGTTCTTTATTATGATAATTTTTGTATTCCAACTTCGAAAGGGAACTTGTCAACCATACAAGCTCATTTTTTTAAGTATATTTATATTTGGGGTAGAATTTATTCTCTTCATAGTGGTGCAATTGGTTTTAGTTTGTGTCATTTTATTGTATATATTACACATTCTTAGGGGTTTATCTTAGTTATTCTCATTTTGGGAACTTTTGGGACTCCATTATTATGCCTACAATAACATTGCTTGGTGTAGTTTTTTTTTAAAGTGCATTTTATTATGTACTTTGCAGAGTTGTGATTATATTGATCAATATTATTTTGTTTGAAAAGAATACTTTAATTTTGTTGCAAAATTTAACATCCATGAGATCTAAGATAAATTCCACTTCATTAATTTTAACAAGTGGCATCTATAATTGCACCAAGTATAAATTTATGACCTCATGTATTGTTATGGGGTCTCTTGATCAAGTAATTTGGAGAGGTATATTACTATGTTTCTTTGATCTATATTCTCATGCTCTTCATTTTCATGGATCATCACTATATAACTATGCAACTTAGCATTAATGAATCTTGGATATTCTCTACATGTTGAAAAAAAGGTACCTTAATTGACAAATGACGACAAAATTGATGCTTGATCATACAAATGCTCTTGGGTGGCTTCATAAGTTGGTTTCACAAGATCTAATGTTTCAAATTTAATAATGTAAACATTCTCATGAAACTTGGAAATTTTTGAAAACATTGTATGACACTACAAATGAAGTGAGAGGATATCAAATTAATAATGAATTGTTGAGCCTTGATCCAAAGAACATTGAAACCATCCAAGATTATATCATTAAGATTATTCATCTAAGAGCACAATGTAAAGAATGTGGAATTGATAAAAAAAAAGAATATTTAGTCCAGGTCTATAATGTATCAAACTAACCAGGTCCTTAATATATAGCTTTTGTTTCTAGCTTTCATACTCACATGTTAACTATGTGATCCACATATACTACACCTTCATTTTCAGATTTTTTTTAATATGTTAACTCATGAGAAATGATTTTTTTTTCTATGGGTTTCAAAATGTTATCACAATCCTAGGATTTGTTGGTTAGTAAGGATAAAGAGTCTTAAGAACTTGATACATAAAAAATAAAAATAAAAATAAATCCACATACATCTATCAATCACCAAAAATATCTTTTTCAGAGTGGAAAAAATATAAGAAAAATCCTACTTGTGCATGTTGCAATAATTATTGATATGAAAAACATTCTTGTTATAAGACTTATATCGATGAAGCGAAACATATCTTAAGAAAAATCACATTGATCTACCTTCCTAAATACTTAAGTGAACATATTCTTCTTCTTAATCAAAACAATATGATAAGGAAAAAGACTATGTATCTTTTTATTCTATATTAAATAAAAACAATGTAAAATCTTTTTGTGCTTCTATACATCTTAGATCAGGGAGGTTGCTTATCGATTTAGGAGAATCTTGTCACATGACTTATTCCAAATCTATATTCTCTTCTTTTCAACTTTTTGTTATGTAACCTATTTTGATGAGAAATAATGGATACATGCATATAATTAGGAAGGGATCTATTGATGTCGGGGAGGGCACTTTCACTGATGTCTTGTATGTACCTCATTTATCAAACAATCTTCTTTCCATATACTAGATTGGCCATGGTAAAACAAGAATGATTATGGAGATCACTCTTTATTTAGTTTTAATAAAGATAAACGGGTTTTACATGGACCTGAAACCAAGAGTTTTACAGAAAATGGCCATCAGCCAACCAAACATAAACCAACAACAAAATGGGGGAACACCTCATACCGAGCACAAAAGAAAAAAGAAACAACAGACATAAAAACAAAGCACAGAAAAACACTAAATTAAGCGAGTGCACCAACTCCTTATTCTTCTGGATGATAACCTTGTTGATTTCATCCAAGTCCTCCATAATGAACCTGGATGTACCCTTATTGTTGCTCATAGTTATGGTCTTGGAACTAGGGCCCGTAGTTTTATTGCCACCCACAACAGAGTCTTCACCACCCAGATCTTTCATTCTGTTACTTTGACCAGGATAATCACTGTCATTAGGATTGGATCTATACTCTGCCACCATGGTATTTATCTTTTCCATCCCCTCCATACTATTTCTCATGGCCTCCTTGCTTATGTCTACCAGATTCTTAAGGTTATTCTTGATCTCCTCCATAGATTGCTCGACCTTCTCAATTATTTGCTCATGATTACATTTCATAACCTCCACATCATGGGAAAGCTTCTGGGTCATGATCATGAGCTTCTCCATTTTGTTAGGCTCAGGAAAATAAATGAAGATATCAATTATCTCCTTAATCCCCTCTTTGAGGGTATCACTCTCCTTCCCCACCCACTTCCAGCAATTCTCCTGGCTTCTAGTCGCTTCCATCACCACGTTCATCAGAGTACTTTCCTTCTGTAAGCCACTATCCACATCTTTAGGTAGAGTCCCCTACTTCTTCTTCTGGACATGAAGAGGAATGTCCAATTTGATTTCTTGGTCCAAGGTCTTGCGACCGTAGTCTTTAGCAACCGACTTCTTCTTTTTGGAATAAGGCTTAGTTTGAGAGACCAGCTTACTGGTTGATTTATATTTACTTGCAGTCCATCTGGGGGGTTCTTGCTACTATGGGTTCCAGGAGTGACCAACATCTCACCCTCTTCAACCACTTTGTAATCAAGGTCAACAAGAGGTTTGGCGCTCCCACTATCCTCCATCTCCATATCCGTATCAGAGACATCGTGAACATCAATATTAGGGATTTGGCCTTTCTCAAAGAGAGAGGGAACAACTTCAAGGGCTTTGGCATCCTCCATAATGAGCACAATAAGCCCTTCATGGAGGATCAGACTATTCGGATTCTCAGCATGTTTTTTAAGAGTATTCTCTAAAGAAGAAACCAGATAGAATGGAATCAAAATAACTTTGCCATGCCTTAAGTTATTTAATATGGTAAAATGATAAGAAAATATACTGACATATTTGCCATCAAGCATAATGTACCTCATAATGAATTCAGCCATATCTTCCCAGGGAGCCATTAGGTCCTTTCTATTGTAGCCACCATTTGCCATTTTATTGACTCTTGAATGCTCCTTATCTTTATAAAAAAAATTCGCCATGTCTTTCTCCCGTGTTTTTCTGTCTCTATAAAACCTCCTGCCATTCATAGCCAAACTCGCAATCGTAGCCACGAGGATTTCATCCACCTGAAATTCAGCACCATAAGCCCTCAAAATCCCTTTCTTACACCCATTGACAAACATTTTTGTGAGCAGAGGAGACGGGCCATGGAGTCTTTCCAAGAAGGGAACCATCCCCCCATCAACGATTTCCTACCACACCTCCTTATTTTTCTTCCATTTATCAAAAGTGGGCAGTTCTTGCCTATTATTTTACCCACCCATAATGATTCAGGTCACCAAACAGAAGCAAGAAATAGGGCACACAAAAAAAGTCTCCAAACAGAAGCTGGACATGGTCCACACAAGAAGACATAAAATCCAGGTACAAGGGAAGTTTCTAGATCTTCGAATAGGGAAATCGGAAGGGAGCCGTTTCCCCAACAACCTAATCAAATCATGATTGTTCTTCATTAATTACCACAAGTGGATGGTATCATCATACCCAAGGTTGTACATGTTTTTTGGGAAAGAGTACCGATTGCTCCACCATTTTTCCGCCATGTAACCCACTGCCATATTGGCCAATAAATCTGCCGCTTTATTGCCTTCCCTAAAAATGTGAGAGATTTTGAATTCATCCAACTCTTTAATCATATCACAACAATCTTTGATCAAGTTGGCAATAGTACAACTAGGATTCGAATGCCCATTAAAATAGTTCATAATGTTAAGTGAGTCAGATTCCAACCAGACATTTGTAAAGTCTTCCCTTTTAGCCATGTGTATCCCTAAATGTGCAGTGCTAGCCTCCACAAAATGGTTGGACTGGGTGCCTAGAGGGAGTGCCACCAGAGAAACCTGCAGACCCATATGAATCCTAGCTACTCCCCCACACCCAGTCGACCTAGGATTCCTTTTAGCCACCTCGTCCACATTGATTTTGATCCATCCCATAGGGGGATGCCATAGAACATTATGCCTGCACTGTTTAATTTTGTGCACAGGAATGGAGATATTCCAGCCAATTTGCCACCGTTTGATAGTATCCCATTCATCCTGGAGAGTAGGGAGGGGATGGTCCTTCCTTCTACTAGGGAAGGAGTGAGGAAAATTCTCCTTGTTAGCATTTCTAATTCTAATAGACACAACAAGCGTAGGAGATTCCAAATCTCTAAAAACTCTATTGTTTCTTTAACCATCCATCACATAGGTAATAAACAATCCACGTTCTATAAATAAACACAAAGTTCAAAAAATGTCACATGCATCATCATAAACATGTGATCCATCACATATGTATTTAAAATCAACATCCATCACATAGCTAATAAACAATCCAATTTCCATAAATAAACACAGTTTAAAAATTATCACATAAATAGTCACTCTCCCTATCTCCATCTCCATATTAAAAGGTGCATCATGAATTAATTATGTAATGGCATTAGAATTCAAAACATAATGAATTAATTATGTAAAAAAAATTCTATTAAGAAGTCAATATTAAATAGATAATATACTAATCCCATACCTCATACATTTCATTCTTCATCATCATGAACATCAAGGTCATCATCATCATCATCATCCTCATCGTCATCATCATCATCATCCTCGTTGTCGTCATCGTCATCATCATCATCATCATCAACGTCTTCGCCATCATCATCACCATCACCACCATAACCATCACCATCACCATCACCATCACCATCACCATCACCATCACCATCACCATCACCTTCTTCATCGTCATTAAGAAACTATCGATTGTGATCATCATCCACTTCATCTTCTACTTCTTCGGTATCTTCTTCTTCCATCACATTATACTTTATCGACCTTCCTCTTGGATCATGTCTAACAATAAATGACCAACTCGGTTTATGTGGAACCTCTGAGTAAAATACTTGCTCACATTGGCTTGAAGAACATAGGGCTTATCCCCAACTGGTTCAAATGACCTTGTATTTAGCATTATAAAATCATTATAATGTTCAATAACAGTTCTATCAGGATCATTTTTATTCAATCATAGCCTGTACCATTTGACGACGAACAAAACTAATTTGAAGGAATTAAAGTCACACTCAAGTATATCATCCAAAATGCCATAGTATTGATTTTGAGACTATTGAGGATGTATATCATTTCTCGATGAAATATTTGTCACCTCAAAGACTGCAGTGATGCCAAAATCACAAGTTTTCTTGGTGTCATCCAACTTTTTTATGTGAAATTTATGACCATTGCAGCACATAGCGTTGTGGTGTTTGACCTGCGATATGTCAAACATGTAAAATTTATTGCATTGTGAGTTGATAAACATATGGGTGATTAATAAATTTATACGTACCTGTTTATCTCTTAAACCATATGCTAAATCAATTTCCCTTTGCGTAACATTGGAATCTCCATTACGATGTGCTTCTTTAACCAATGAAGCCACACCTTCCCATGTTAACGTGCATCTAGAATGTTGACAACGTTCAATCCATACCATCATCCAGTCAATATTGTTTGCAATATACAAATGTAGTGCATCCCACTCTCGACCAACTGTACAAAAAATAAAAAGATGTCTTACAATTGATTTATTTTGAAGATTAAGAATTAATTAACAACAATAACATCTTATAATTACCTCTCACTTTCCTCAATCTACCTTTCCCCATCAAGTCCTCCCCTTTGAATTTGTTAATGGTGTTGGGATCCCAAATGCGATCCACGTGGATCTTTGCTGCAAACTTAGGAAGATATTCATAAATGTACACCATAGTCTGGTATACCATATATCCCTCCACCATAGAACCCTCAGGCTGTGCTCTTTGTCGAACCAAAGCCTTCAAAAATTTCAAGTGCCTCTCAATCATCCACATTGACCTAGTGTGTACAGGTCCACACAATTCAATCTCCTCAACTTGGTGTATGAGGTAGTGTTCTTGTGCATTGAAAAAAGCTGGAGGTAGACACTTTTGCATTTCACACATTAAATGAGGAATTTTTCTCTTCCAATATTTTATATCGTCTTTATGGATTTCTTTACATGACAACCACCTACAAGGTATTCAAGACGCAAAAAAATGTATTACATAACAAGTAAAACAAATCGTAAATATAATATCTATACAAAAAACTAAACAAATATCACTACTTACCTCATGTATTTTCCAAGATCATATATGACTTGCTTGACATTATTGTCGAAGTCGTCTGGGAGAGATAGAGGTAGAACATACTGCAACAATTATAAAATTATCTTTTCATTTTTTTGTAACATAATGAAAAGTACATGTACATGCAATACTTAAATACATACTAAAAAAACAAGAGCATGAATTACCTTAATGAAGGTATGCCAATCATGCATTTTCATCCCTGCCCCAAATTCACTTTTCTTTGATACGAGATTGTTTATGTTCGTAGCAAATCCTATGGGAAATCGAATTTTTCGTATGACTTCTTTTATAGCATTGCTTTGCTAGTCTGTTAATAACCAAGGAAGCTCACTTATATTAATCTGGTCTCCATGGCTATTTGATTGAATGACATTTATCATTGCATGATTGGAATCCTGAATGTCACTACATATTTTGACAATTTTTTCTTTGTCACGCCTTCCATCCAATATTTTCCATACTGTCTCTATTATATTCTTTCCAATATGCATACTATCAAACAAATGAACAATTTGTAACTTGTCATAGTAGGGCAACCTACTAAATTGTCGGGGATAACTTTTTAGTCCCTTAGGAAGGTGGTCATTTATGCCTTCATGACCTTCATGATCATCAATCACATCATGAGTAATCAAAACAAAATAGAAAAAGATGTTTTATGACAAACCAATAGATGGAATGGCATTACCTTGATGATTAATTCTATTATATTCCAACTTCCACCTTTATAAATAAACCGTGATCATGATCTCATTATCACGTGATTTATTATGTATATAAATTGTCAAAATGATATAATGAAAAACTTACCAATGGATGATAATCATTTGCACCTTCAATGTGACCATGCAGCGTACAATGTTTCTTCACTATTTTGATTAGAAGTCTTCTATTCTTTAACCCCTTACAAATTTTGCACGGACAATAACATTTTCCATCACCTTTTCTTTTCAAGTTAGACCACAATCTAGCAATTGTCTCCTTATTTTGTTGTTCGTTGATATTGTCTGACATGGTCTTTCTTCACAGGTAAGAAAATAGAAATTATCATCATTGAACAAAGCATCTTATTGAATTTAGATTTCTAGTTTTCTTATGGTACATCACACAACATGGAAAACAAGAAATACTCAATAAATAACAGGATTTATTGATCTAGTATTATCACAATCTACACTTGGCCTTCAATATTTTCTCCTCCTAACACTTTTTATCCATTACCTGTCAAGTACAAAACTCTAAAACCCATGGCTATTAAAATACATAAGATAACATTATAGCATCTTATAATTATCTGCTATAAAACCAAAGCACTTGGGAGTGATTCTTTTGTTTGTCACAGTCTAGGAAAACGGTGTCTACTTGAGCCTTGAATAACTAACTAGAAAGATTTTTAATTCCTTTTCTTTTTCCTTCTGATTTTTTCACTGTCACTTCCATCCTCTGAGTTAGATGCCCTCACCCTTTTCTTTCTTCTTGTTTTTTCATACTCATTGTCATGCTTTGAATTATTTTTCTTTCTTGGTGACTCCTTACTGCTCTCACTATCAGTTTCACTCTCAGAATCTGAGTCTCATGTATCAGAATCTGACGAACCTGATGAACTAGAAGAATCATCATTAGAGGTAGATTCATCTGACTCAGGAATAGACTTTTGCTACTGCATTACAAGCCTTGGCATATTCTTCAAATACTCACGTAAACTCTCAGTGATACCACCAAGACCAATAGAAGTAAAGAAATTGATAGCAAACCGTGAATTTTTGGGATTGTCCTTGGGAGAAATTGAATCAAAAGACTCCTGCATTGTTGGATCGTTCAACCTTTCATTAAGCAACAATATACCAAGATGCTCTTCTAGCTCCTACAAGAGAATCTTTATAAAAATATGGGAAGAGGAAGTAGTATCTTCTTCTATCAGACGTATATAAGCAAGACAATGCCATGGAAGAGCATCTGTGCCAAGTAAGTGGGAAAAAAACTTTGCAACATTACGCAGTTTATTTGTTTCCAGTCTATGTATCATAGAATACTGTTGTACAAAACACTAATAAAAAAATTCCTCATAAATTTTATTGATCATACAAAATCTTTCCCCAAGAATACCATAATAACGAAGGTATGTTCTCTCTTGACCAGGTTCAAGCTTGATCTTTAGTAGCTTATGACTAGCTTCCTCAAAATCAACACTTGACATGATTGTCAAATAAATTGTACGTCTTAAATTGACCAAGTTTGTCTCTGTCTCATCCTGTATTCTTAGTGCCTCCTCACCTTACTCTTCATCATCATCATCATCATCATCTGAATCATCACCTGAACCATTCTCCCCTTCTGCTTCATCTGAAGAAGCATCTCCAAGGATATCTTTCTTCAGTTTTTCATAGGTTGCCTCATGCTCTAATAAATCAGGATCTGGCTTGAAAACATCCAAACCAGCTTCTTGATCAAGTTCATCTTCTAGGAAAACTTCATGTGTTAACTGATCTGGATGCACAGCTAGATGACCCTCGAACTTAGCTTTGTGAATAGTAAAAAGGTCTTCAATTAAAAACTGTACTCATTTGTCAATTTTCCCTCATGGAGAATACCTCTAAATCTTTCAAAAATCCCATAGAGACCTTTGGGTGAAAGGTCTTGCAACAAAGAACCACATTCTTTCACGAACCCAACAACAACCTCTACACTGTCATCTATGGGGTTCTCTAGTAAAAGGGTGAGAAGTTCCAAGGCAATGATCTCATGTGCAACTTGTTGATTCACTAAATGAGCTATGAATTTGGCTGCTGCTATCAACATGTTCTTGTCATTGCATTTGTATGACCTCTTAAGCTACAAAATAATTCTTTGTAAAAGCAGATTACCAACTTCAGGAAATTTTGTATTTACCACAACAACCAACGCAACAAAAACATCTGTAAATCCAGAGGATGCCATTTGGGATTTCATACAAGACCTACAAAATAGACCCCTCCCACGGATGAGATTCTCTGCAAACAACTCTAGCAGATACTGCTTCCATACTTTAATTCTCTTTTCTCAAAGGATAATCCTAAAAATCCATGCATTGCAAACAACTTTTTACACCTTTGTTGGTAGTGGTGGCATCACAAAGAGTTTATATCAATAAATGAAGAACATGCCAATGCTTTTAATGCAATAGTAGAAGTCTATCTCTTATTCAATATATCTTGTGAAACCCCCATGATATTTTTTTGGAGTAGAATTTGTTATATTCTAGAAATGGTCTTGTCCTTTGTTGATGGGATATTCATCTACCTCAAGAAATAACTGTTCTTTTCTCCAACAAGAAGTGGAACTATATGAAGATCTAGCACCATGAAATGAATCCTCAAAAGGATTACTATAGTTAGTTTTGGTAGATAATGATCTGGGTAAAATACTAATGTGGCTTTAGGAAACATTATGTACTAGCTTAGCATACTCTAACAACTTTGGTGCGACATGCTACATCCAATTAAGTCTCCATCGGTATCTCTATTGTGTTTATGGATTGGGATTTAATGTACTCTTTTTATACACAGATTTTACTTTCAACTGAGGAGGTTTGTATGTACTTACTTGTCTTTCGATTGTATCCCTATTTCAAGAATTTCTTCTATCAACAAATCATTTGTTGTAAGTTGTACAAGTGGAAGCTTGAACATGCCTTCCATGCTAGCCTTGTTGATACGTTCAACACCATCTTGTGCAACAAATCTTTAGAACTCCACTATTTCATTGAAGAGTGAGTAGTAGGGACAATCTAGGACACTTACAGAGGTTTTCCAAGAGAGATAAATAGACCTAAATATTACGGCTTAATAATGATCAATAGGTAAACAAATAAGAAACTCTCAATATCAAAATGACTTTCTCAATTGTCTTTACTAGAAATGGATAGATCTGCTAATAATGGCTTTATGACTGTATGTCAACTTTAGACTCAATCCAAGAAGAGCTAGAACTAATATGCGATATCTAGATTTATGATCTCTATAATATAACAATCCCATAATTATGTTTCCACGCATCTATACCACAACACAAACATCATGCTAGTGTTCAGCCATAGCAATTGATATCCTAATTATAGAATGTGAAATATGCACATAACTATGAATAAAGATTAAGAAAAACTAAGAAAGATGCTTATTGCAAACATAAATGACTAATGGACAAGAATTGAATTCATTGTAGATAGTTTTGAATATCAAATTCACTTATTTGTGTACATTTAGTAACTCATGTACTTGTGGCCAACCATTTATCTCTTTCATAAATTAAACACTTATTAATAACATTAAATGGATGAGTAATTATGTTTTAGTTGAAATTGAAAATAAAATATTTTATTTCAGGACAACTCACACTATTCCCTATCATATTTTAGACTCTCAGTTTTGTTAGTAGTGGTTTGATGTCTTTGGAGCTGATCATTGCATTTCTTTAGTTACGTTTGCTAGCATACTCCCAGCCTGTGCCAAAATGGGAGCTTTGGAACAGGGTATGGACATCCATCAAAGCATAAAAGATAAAAGAATTTTGTCAGATGTAGTTGCATTTGCTCTGTTAGCATGTATGCAAAATGTGGAAGCATAGACAAGGCATGAGAATTGTTTGACGGATTGCCTCAAAGATATGTGGTTTCCTGGACTGCAATGATTTCTGGATATGCACAAAATGGATTTGTTGAGAAGGCTTTAGAAACTTTCAAGTAAATGCAATCGATAGGTGTAAAGACAAATTCCACGGCCATTGCTACTATCCTCCCTGCCTGTGCCAAAATGGGAGATTTGGAACATGGTATGGACATTCATTGAAGCATAAAGGATAGAGGAATTTTGTCAAATGTTGTAGTTGCAATTGCCTTGGTAGACATGTATGCAAAATGTGGAAGCATAGACAAGGCACGTGAACTGTTTGATAGAATGCCTAAAAGAAATGTTGTCTCGTAGACTGCAACAATTGCTGGATATGCACAAAATGGATTTGTCAAAAAGGCTTTAGACACTTTCAAGCAAATGAAATTGGAAGGCATAAAGCCAAATTTCACAACCTTTGCTAGCATCCTCCCTGCCTATGCAAAAATGGGAGCTTTGGAACAGGGTATGGACATCCATCAAAGCATAACAGATAGAGGAATTTTGTTAGGTGTTGTACTTGCAAATGCCCTGCTTGACATGAATGCAAAATGTGGAAACATGGACAAGGCTCATGAATTGTTTGATACGATGCCGCAAAGAGATGTGATCTTATGTGAACAATCAACATGAGTGTATACGGGAGGAAGGGATTGCTGCTACAAAATTGAACGCTCACTCCTCAATCACAATTCTATGGTTTTACGAGATTAAACTAGGGAAATTAACCACCACATGTATATTTTTTGCAACATGAAATTAAAAACTAGGGCAATTTGAATCTACCTCCTGCATGAGATTGCAAGCAATACCACAAATGCCTTCGACGCGGGTTTGATGTTCTTGGGGGTTGAAGTCACCACGGATGCCTACGCGAGATTGCAATGCACAAATGAATTACCCTCTTTTTTTTTTTTTTTAAAGTAATGGCTGTTGTCGTCGGAATTACGATGAACTCGAGCACTTTTTTGACAAAAAGAAAATTCTCATTGCTAATGCCTTCTTCGTCGAAACCAAATGGGAAATTGCCATCAGAATTACGACGAATGTGGGCATTTTTTCAAAAAAAAATCAAATTTGGCCACAATATACCTTCTCTGTTGTAAACCTCAGTCAAAAATCTAGTCCAAATGTATTAGTGCTAGATTTGTCGGAGATGACAAATTTACCAATGGTTGTATTCTGTAGGATACCGCCATCCCATGTATTGTTTGAGGTCGATCCATGGGATCAGGATCCAAATCGGAAGAGGGACAAGTCATGGGTGTAACCCTTGGACCCCAATCACCTGGGAAACCCACACCAGGGCCATTCAAATTCAAACTTGAATGAACCGGAAGTCCTGCTCCTGCTCCCGCTCCCACTCCTGCTATGCTCATGTTTTTTTCTTTTTACATTAACATTCATCGTATGTTGAATGCATCTTTTATCACTCTTTATTTAGTTATCATTAGAGACTTGGAGGGTAAAGATATTATTTCCACTAGAGCAGTGGGTCATACATCTTGATTGCACTCATTTTGTAGATTTTGCACTTGATGATGCCTTTGATACTTTAGAGGACAACAATTCCTGACAATTTCAAATGAGTGTGGATACTTTTGGGTAAAATTTATGTAGAGGACCCAATAACATCACAAACAACTTAAAACCATTCATCAAAGGTACTCACAAGTTTACAAGGAAAAATCAACTTGTGAACTCCTTCATTTGGCTTCTTGATCCTAGATGATTCACCCAAAACTTGGTCCAAACTCACCAAATAGTTTTACAACCTTGAGGAAGTATTCTAAAAAGGATTAAAGAATCATGACCACCTATTTGATACATTGGTTCACTTCCCATAACATCCCTCAAGATGAGTTTCTTCACAAAGGGCCTATTTCCTAGTAGCCCTATTTAGAGGGGTTTTAGGCCTTAACTCACAAACTTACCAAATGAGCTCACAAAAAAAATAGAGATTAAAATACCCATTATAAAACTATATAATATACTCCAAAACCACTAGTCATTTGTTTGGAACATGTGCATATAAAATGGCCTCTTATGCTATCCTAATTAGGCCTATTAGGCCTCTTTTGCAAAGAGTCTATAAAAAAAAACCTTTCTAATCTACATGAAACTACTAAGACCTTCACAATTGGTCTCTAATAGGTTAAATCTAGAAGTTTTGAGACAAGATGTTGTCCCTTAGTCATGAGTTTATAAAACCCTTGTTTTTAAGTGAATATGAGGAGGGTTTCTTAGAAATCCCACTTCCACACTTTCCCACACTTCACCAACTATTCAAAATCCTTATAAAATGTCTGAAAATTCTTTTAGAATAATCGCATTACCCTTCTCAACTACTGTTTATTCTACCTAGGGCATCATCATAGAGACATAAAAATAAATTGAAAACCCCTGTAAGTCATTGAAACAAACAATATATAATATAATAGGCCATTCCACCAAGTTATAGTGCCATATAGTGGGTCGAATGGCAAAAACAAATATTTATTCTTACAAGGCCTGTTGCTACCCGTGCATAGATAGTTTACACAAAAATGCTTATAAAATTCTCAAAAATTAATGAAACAACTCCAAACCAAATGAAAATGGAAGATAACTCAGAGAAATATCCTTCCATAATAGTTTCTTTTTATGAGAATACCATACAAAAGAGTATAATTTTTTACAACATGAAAAAAAATAGTAAATTTCTAGAAAAGTCAATAATTTATTTATTCTTCTTGAGTGCCATGTACATTTTTTAATCTCCAACCCCCCTTCAACCTCTCAAGGGTATTTTATTCCCTTACTATAGTTTTTAAATCACCTTTAACCACTTTTCAAACTTTAAGGGCAAGTTCATAGGTTTCATGAACTATCTTTAGACTCATTAGACTGATTTCTTCTTGGATGTTCCACTGGAGACCATTTAAGTACCTAGAAACCTTAAGACTCTCTTCTTCCACGACATGGGATATAAGGCTAAGTTTGTGAAACTCCTGCGTATGACTACTAACATCAAGGTCTTTTTGTCTTAAGTTTTGTCTCTTCCTATGAATTTGCACTTCATAATCATCAGGGAGATAGACATCTTTGATTTTGACTAACACCCCTTTCCAAGAGGAGATGGGTGCTTTTCCCATTTTATTCCTCTCATCTTGCATAGATTTCAACCATGTGAGAGTAGCTCCTCTCATCCTAGATTGGCTACCTTGACTCTCTGGGCTTTAGTTATACCTTCACATTCAAAATGGTTCTCCATACCTTCTATCCACTCTAGGACCACTTCTGCCTCCATCTTACTAGTGAATAATGACAATCCTTCTAGTGATTTACCGCTCAAGGCTTTCATGCCTTTAGGAAAGGTTCTTGTTCTAGGAAAAGATCAGGTTTAGGCACTTTGTCTATCTCTGATACTTCTTTACCCTTCCCTACTGCTCCTTCAACCTTTACCAACACCTCATCTTCCTTGGTTTCTATTGCACCAAGCTTACTCTCCAATTCAACCAACTTTTCTTTTAAGAGTCTATTCTCTTCTTCCTGATCATGCAATTTCCTTGCCAACTTTGTATTGGTCACCATGCTGTTGTATCCTATAGATTCCATCGAGGACATCAACTCTTCTAGCCCAAATCTTATTGGCTCTGATACCAATTTGACAGGGTTCACCTAGTTTGCTCGACACTTCACCTAGTTGGTGTTGCTCAATTCCACCAACTCTCCTGGCCTAGTTGCACTCTAGACCTCCAAGTCCTTCTCAATCTCTTATAGGTCTTTCTTCTTGACCACTCCAAGGTTTTTTCTTCAAGTGTTTTGGCTAGGAACCCTACCAATTCTCAGTGCTTCTCATGTGCTCAAATCATGGCTTTCTTAGCTTCAACTTGTCAAATTGACCTCCTACTATCATGAGTTGTTGAAAGGGTATGGAGGTATCTTATAATATGTTTTGAATGCATTTAGGTTCCATTTGAGGTTTGCAATCATTAGGTTTCTTACCAATTTCACCATTCTGCCTAGAAAAGGGCTACAAGGAATGAGCCCCAATTAGGCCTCCAAAATCTGGTTTTTTAGGGCTTGAGTGAAAATGGTCTAAAAGACCCCCTAACAAGTTTGGATTTCCTTCAATGGTTGATCTAACCTCAAGTGATTTTTGTGGGTTTAGCTCCTTACTCCACCCTATAATATGCTAACCCCAAAATGAGGGTTTTGAAGGGTTTTTAGGCCTTCTAGCCGACAGTGACTGGTCAAGTAGGGGTTTGGTAAATAAATGACTTAGTCAAAGCTCCTCCTTGCAATGGAAACTCTGTCCCAACTTCATGAAACCTTCCAAAACTGAGATGGCGATATGGCATTCACCCCTGCACTTTGCACATCATTTTCACCTTGTCTGCTCTAGTCGGGTTGCTCCTGGACTCGCCTAGAACAAGGTGGTAGTCATATTGAAAATCATCTCCAGCACTTGCCCCTACATATGTACACTATCTAGGTGGTTTACCTTCTTGTCCCAATAGGGTGTGATGGTAGCACTTCTAAAATTCATGGGGCAACCATTTTACATAAAACTGCTATATACAAGCCAAAAGTGGTTGTTTGCAAACAAAAACAAGAAAACACTAATGCAAACTATCTACAAATATTGAAATGGAACCAAAAAAACTCCAACACACTACAAAAACTTAATCCATTTTCAATTCCAAAATGAGTAAAAACAAACCAAAATGCTGCCAACTAGTTTGAAAATGAGTAGTTTCAGATTGTTGAACTTACAAAAAGCACTCTACAACCTTGGCAAACATGAAAGAGAGGGTTCTTATAATATTTCCCATGTGTGGATTCATTCTAGGGAATTGGACAATCCCTAACTCCATCGCTAACCAATTTAAGACAAAAGTTGTCAAAAAAGTTGTCATGACAAATGTTTGCAACTTTGCACTTTTTCACCTTTTGGCCTTATCTACCTATGAGGCCTATTCTAAGTCATTACTCATGATTTTTAAAACATGTCGAAGTTTTGACACTTTTGACCATCTTGAAGGGTCAACTACCTACTCAAACCACTATTTACACAAAAAAAGCAAACCTAAGAAGAATGAACTCAACCTAGGCCTACATTGACTCAAAACACTAATTTTGGACCCTCCCGGAGTCCTTATTCACTACTGACTTGGCTAGGGTCATTACAAGCCAAAATTGAGAAAGGACTATTAGCCTAAGTCCTAGGTGCTCCTGCACCATTCTCCCAAACAAATTAAGATCATGTCACCTCCTTGGGAATCAGATTGTGATCAATGCCTAACTTTTGAAGCTCTATCTCCAACACCCATGTAGCTTCAGCATCATCCATACCCTTCCATTTGATTAGGTGCTCCCAATAGATTTATGCCTTGTCTTCTTGGCAATCCTTCAACTCAACACCTTCTCAGCCTTTGGATTTGGTTTGGCTGGTAACTGAAGGTTGTTCACATCATTTGATACCTCTGAGTGATTGCAATCTGAACCTTGAATTGATCCCTTGTACACAATTAAGTCTGCTATGTTGGAAACCGGTGACAATCCTATGTCACTAGGTAGATCCACTTTGTAGGCATTTTCTCCATACTTGGATAGAATGGCACATGGACCTATCCTTCTCATTTGCAACTTGTTGGGCACTCCTTTTTGTATCCTTTCTTTGTTTAGGTGCACCATGAAAAGGTCTCCCACTTGAAATTGTAGGTTTTTCCTCTTTTCATCAACTTTTTATTTGATTTTTCTTGTGTTCTCCATCAATGCTCACTTTACTAATTCATGTACTTCCTTCATTGATTGATAAAAGTCTTATGTATATCCACTTCTTTCTGCTTCACTACCTAAGTCTCTCAGCTCCAAAATACCTCTTGGGTGCACACCATATACCACTTCAAAAGGGCTCTTGCCGGTAGTCCTATTTATGGTGTCATTATATGCATATTTAACTTGTGAGAGTAATTGATCCCATTTCTGACCATATTCCTCAGTAAGGCGGCTCAATAAGTTTCCTAAGCTTCTATTCACCACTTTAGTTTGCCCATCTATTTGAGGATGGTAGGTTGATCCAAAAGAGAGGTTGGTGCCAAGCTTTTGCAAAAGTGTCTTCCAAAAATGACTCATGAACTTTGAGTCCCTATCTGAAACAATGCTCAAGGGTAAACCATGTATCCTTACTATCTCTTTGAAGAACAAATGAGCTATTTGGCATGCATCATGAGTAGTCTTGCAAGGCACAAAGTTAGCCATTTTGCTCAATCTGTCCACAATGACCTAAATGTTTTCATATCCCTGCTTTGTCCTTGGTAAACCTACTACAAAGTCCATACTAATACATTCCCGAGGTCTATTTGGTATGGGAAGAGGTTGGTATAAACCGACATTTGTAGAAGTACCCTTGGCCTTTTGGCAAACTATGCAAGTCTCCACATAATTTTTCACATCTTGATTCATCCTTGGCCAATAGTAATACCTCTAAACCAACTCTTGAGTCTTATTGACTCCAAAATGTCCACTAAGGCTTCCATTATGCTTCTCTTGTATGAGATTTTCTCTCATTGAGCCTCTAGGCACACAAAGCTACCCAACTTTAAACAATAGTCCATCTTACAAAGTAAAATCAGAATACTCACTATGGAAGTGATTTTGATACTCCTTACACACCTTGTAGGCATTTGAGAAGTCTTCATCCTTCGGGTATAAGCCTCTAAAACTATCAACTCCTATGCTTCTAATTGGATTTCTTGGACTGTCAAAAGCCTTTGACTTAATGCATCGGCTACCCAGTTTAACTGCGCTTTCTTGTGCTTAATGGTGAATGTATAGGCCTGCATGTACTCCACCCATTTCATGTGTTTATGACTGAGTTTTTCTTGTGAGTTTAAGAAACTCAATGTTTGGTTGTCCATATAGACTACAAATTCCTTAGGGAGGAGATAGGGTCTCCACTTCCTCAAAGCCTGCACTAAAGCATATAACTCAAGATCATAAGAAGAGTATTTCCTCTTGGTATCACTTAGCTTCTCACTATGGAAGGCTATTGGTTTGTCTTCTTGGCTTGGGACAACACCTACTGCAACATTGCTTGCATCACATTCCACTATGAAAAGTTTCTCAAAACTAGGCAACACTAGTACCAGTTGAGTAGCTATCTTCTCCTTCAAGGTTTCAAAACTTTTATTTGCTTCTTCACTCCGTTGAAACTTTGCCTTCATTCCACCTCTAATGGTGTCTAACATTGGTGCACATATAGCACTGAATTGCCTAATGAACTTCTTGTAGTACTAAGCTAGTCCATGGAAGCTTCTCACCTCTGTTGCTGACTTAGGAGTAGGGCAATTTACTATGGCTTCAACCTTGCTGGGATCCATCTTGAGGTTTCCTTGAGACAACACTGAACCAAGGTAAATGAAATCCTTCTTAACAAATTAACACTTTTCCAAGTTCATGGTTAGCTTTTCATCATACAATCTTTGTAATACATCTTGCAAATGATTAATATGATCTGCCCTATCCTTACTGAAAATGAGAATATCATCTAGATATACCACCACAAATTTACCTATGAAGTCCTTCATCACCTCATTCATGAGTCTCATGAAGGTTCTTGGAGCATTGGATAAGCCAAATGGAATTACAAGCCACTCATAAAGACCCTCTGTTGTCTTGAATGTTGTTTTCCATTCATCACCCTCCTTAATCCTAATTTGGTGATATCCACTTTTAAGGTCAATCTTGGTAAAGTACTTGGCTTCTCCTAAAAAATCCATTAGGTCTTCTATTCTAGGAATAGGGAACCTATATCTAATGGTGATCCTATTTATAGCTCTAGAAACAATACACAATCTCCAAGTACCACCTTTCTTTGGTGCCAACATGGTAGGGACAACACAAGGGCTAATGCTTTTCCTAATTTGGCCTTGGTCTAAGAGCTCTTGGATTTGCTTGGCAATCTCAACATTTTGTTGGGGAGTCATCTTATAAGCTGCCTTGTTAGGTATGGATGCTTCGGGAATGAAGTCTATTTGATGGCTTATGGTTCTTTTAGGAGGTAAGGTGGCTGGTTATCCATCACTTACTATGCCTTTGAATTTCTTCAATAAATCTTGCACATCTATTGGCAAATCTAGCTGCTCTTTCTTGTCTTCCTCTTTAAGCTTCATTACTAGTGCAAACCCTATACCTTCACCTTCCTCAAGTGTCTTCAAGAACCTTTTTTTACTCACCAAAAGAACATTAGGATCTACTGCCCTTTTTTTACCTTCCTCAAGGATAGACTGAATCTTGAATGTGACTCCATCTTTCTTGAATGAGTATGCATTCTTGGCTCCATCATGGATAGCTTGTCTATCAAATTCCCATGGTCTTTCTAATAGAAGATGGAATGCATCCATGGGTAGGACATCACATAACACTTTGTCCTTATGCCTCCCAATGTTAAAATCCACCCATACTTGCTCATTGACTAGGACATGCTAGCCTTTGTTTAACCAAGTGAATCTATAAGGATTGTTGTGAGGTATCCTTTGCAATTTGAGATTACTCACTGCCTCTTCTAACATAATGTTGTCTGTTGACCCTGAATCAATGATCATTTTGCACACTTTATCCATAATCTTGCATTTAATCTTGAATAATGACCTCCTTTGGCTAGGCTCTTCTTTGACCAGCTCTTTGATCAAAGTCCTCCTTATCATCAAGTTGTGACCTACTTCTGATTCTAAGGCAACCTCTGAGGTCTTTCTGCTTGAAGACATCTCTTGAATATAGTTCACTCTTCTTTCACTACCTTGTGATTATGACTCCTTCTCTGGACACCTATACACTGGATGACCAAGTTGGTTACAATGGTAACACTTTATTGTTGCAAAATATGAGGAACCTCTACCTTGGCCACTGGATCTTACTCTGAAACCACTGTTTGATCCCTTTCCTCTATTGAATCCTCCTCTACTAGTGCCACTCTCTTGCTGCTCAGTGAGTTTAGAGTCTCCTTGTGTTTTTTGTTCAGAACTTCTTCCTCCAAAGCCTCTCCTATGGCCTCTATTATCTTTTCCTCTACCTTTTCCCGTATTGCTACTTGAGTCATGTCTTCTTTTCAATTTTTCCTCCACTTTAAGGGAAAGTTGATAAGTTTCATTTACTGTCTTTGGGCTCATTAGACTGATTTCTTCTTGGATGTTCCACCATAGACCATTTAAGTACCTAGAAACCTTAAGACTCTCTTTTTTCCACCACATGGGATCTAAGGCTAAGTTTTTGAAACTCCTTTGTATAACTACTGACATCAAGGTCTTTTTGTCTTAAGTTTTGTCTCTTCCTATGAATTTGCACTTCATAATCATCAGGGACATAGACTTCTTTTATTTTGACTAACATCCCTTTCCAAGAGGAGATGGGTTCTTTGCCCATTTTCTTCCTCTCATCTTGCACAAATTGCCACCAGGTGAGAGAAACTCCTCTAATCCTAGACTTGGCTACCTTGACTCTCTAGGCTTTAGTTATACCTTCACATTCAAAATGGTTCTCCATACCTTCTATCCACTCTAGGACCACTTTTGCCTCCATCTTACTAGTGAATAATCACAATCCTTCTAGTCATTTACCACTCAAGGCTTTCAATGCCATTAGGAAAGGTTCTTGCTCTAGGACAAGATCAGGTTCAGGCACTTTGTCCATCTTTGACACTTCTTTACCTTTAACTTCTGCTCCTTAAACCTTTACCAACACCTCATCTGCCTTGGTTTCTATTACACCAAGCTTACTCTCCAATTAAACCAACTTTTCTTTCAGGAGTCTATTCTCTTCCTCCTGATCATCCACTTTCCTTTTCAACTCTACATTGATCACCATGTTATTGTATCCTATAGATTCCACTAAGGACATCAACTCTTCTAGCCCAAATCTTATAGGCTCTGATACCAATTTGATGGGGCTCACCTAGTTTGCTCAATACTTCACCTAGTTGGTGTTGCTCAATTCCACCAACTCTCCTAGCCTAGTTACACTCTATACCTCCAACTCCTTCTCAATCTCTTCTAGGGCTTTCTTCTTGACCACTCTAAGGTGTTTTTGCTAGGAACCCTATCAATTGTCAGTGCTTCTCATGTGCTCAAATTATGGCTTTCTTGACTTCAACTTGTCAAATTGACCTCCTACTATCATGAGTTGATGAAGGGGTATGGAGGTATCTTCTCATATGTTTTTAATGCATTTAGGGTCCATTTGAAGTTTGCAATCATTAGGTTTCTTACCGATTTCACCATTTTGCCTAGAAAAGGGCTACAAGGAATGAGCCCCAATTAGGATTCCAAAATCCGGTTTTTTAAGGATTGAGTGAAAATGGTCCAAAAGACCCCCTAACAAGTTTGGATTTACTTCAATGGTTCATCTAACCTCAAGTTATTTTTTTGGTTTTGGCTCCTTACTCCACTGTACAATATGCTAACCCCAAAATAAGGGTTTTGAAGGGTTTGTAGGCCTTCTAGCTGGTAGTGACTGGTCAAGTTGGGGTTTGGGAAATAAATGAATTAGTCAAAGCTCCTCCTTGCAATGGAAATTATGTCCCAACTTCATGGACCCCTCCAAAACTTAGACGGTGATATGGCATTCACCCCTGCACTTTGCACATCATTTTCACCTTGTCTCCTCTAGCTGGGTTGCTCTTGAACTCGCCTAGAACAAGGTGACAGTCATATTGAAAATCATCTCCATAATTTTACCCTACATATGTACATTGTACAAGTGGTTTCCCTTCATGTACCAATAGGGCATGATGGTAGCATGTGTGGAATTCATGGGGCAACCATTTTACATAAAAATGCTATATACAAGCCAAAACTTGCTGTTTGCAAACAAAAACAAGAAAACACTAATGAAAACTATCTACAAATCCTAAAATGGAACCAACAACACTGTAACATAGTAAATAAACTCAATCCATTTCTGGATCAATGGATTCAATCCATTTTCAATACCAAAATGAGTAAAAACAAACTAAAATGCTGCCAACTAGTCTGAAAATGAGTAGCTTCAGATTGTTGAACTTACAAAAAGCACTCTCAACCCTTGGTAACTGTGAAAGAGAGGGTTCTTATAGTATTTCCCATTTGTGAATTCATTATAGGGCATTGGACAATCCCTAACTCCATCGCTAACCAATTTAAGACAAAAGTTGTCATGACAACTTTTTGCAACTTTGCACTTTTTCACCTTTTGGCCTTCTCTACCTATAAGGCCTATTCTAAGTCATTACTCATGAATTTTAAAACATGTATAAGAATACCCTCCCTAATGCCTATACCAAGTTTTGGCACTTTTGACCATCAAGAAGGTCAACTACGTACTCAAACCACTATTTACACAAAAATGCAAACCTAAGAAGAATGAACTCAACTTAGGCCTACATTAACTCAAAACACTAACTTCTGGACCCTCCTGGAGTCCTTATTCACTACTGACTTGGCTAGGGTTGGTACAAGCCAAAATTGAGAAAGGACTATTAGCCTAAGTCCTAGGTACTCCTGCACTAGTTTCTAATAAGACAACATTACATGATAGAATTCAATTGTCTTTTAAATTCAATTTCAATCCTTTTCACAAGGCTTCAAAAATGGTGGTTGTTGCGATCTGAGGAGGAATAAATAAGATGGATTGATCAACTGGCCCAACTGCTTATGGGATCTTGCTATAATTTTCTTTGGTTTTTATAGAAACACAAATGGCATGGTGAGTGCAGGTGACATACAAATGGGGTTTCTGCAGTCGAAGAACTAACATGTAAGGGGAAAGATCAAAATAGGGTTTCAAGGTCTCTCCCTATACCCTCAAATAAATAAGTAATTTTTCAAAATGCTTGAAATTATAGGGTTTAAAGGTCTCTCTCTTGAGGAAAAATAACTTAATTGGTTAAATTAGTAAAAGAATTGCCTCTTGGGCTATTTACATTTCTTGAGGGTTTGAAGGTCAAGCTTTGAAATAGTATTACAAGGCATTTTTTTTTTTAAATCACTAGGTTATCTCTCATGTTTTGTGTAGTTTCTTTGGCTAAGTTTTAAAAAAAGTTTATGTAACATTCTACAATACTAAAATAGTTTAAGTAACATTATACAATACTAAGTGCTGAATTAACAATTTTTTACACACCAATGTAAAATTTTATAGTATGTTTGCTCACTTGCTTTGTTCATGGGCAAAATTGTTGATCACTTACCTAGGCCTTCCTTCTTGGGTATATCTTGCATCAACTTATCAATGAAGCGATTTCCTAGATAATTTTTTATATTTTAAATTTTTATTCAAAGGTTTTATTTGTGCAAACAAACAAGAAATATATGTGGTTGCCATAACAGAAAATTTAAGATTTCTTACCCGAATAATCGTATTAGGGAGCTTACTTGAGTAGTATTAGGGAGCTCAAAATGTTGTGACCAGTCTTTCTCACTAATGTTGTCATTGGTGTTCTTTGTCTTATAGGAGAATGATACAGAATGAATTGCACGAGAATGATATAGAATGAAATGCAGAAGAGTTCAAAGAGATAATGGAAATGAGAAATCTGGATTGTACAAAAGTTAAAAATTAAAGCAAGTCCACCAACCAATACTCATTCAATGGCTTTAAATATCTAAAGATTTTTACAGATTTTACACAACAAGTGTTCACATGTAATTTGGCATTTTGAACTTAATGCTGAGAACAAGAAGGTTTTTTTGTACTTGAGGGCAGATATGTCTATAATTTCAAAATTAATCCTAGCAATGTATATTTTTATTGATTTCATTTAACAGGAAATTTTAACGACATGAACCAATCATATTAAACATAAATAATTTCATATTGATTATTAATTAATTAGTCGATAGACTTCAATGCGGGCATTTATGCCCAAAAATTTGCTATCCTCCTAAAATTATTTATTTCAGGTCACAATTTTTCAGTGCATTTTCATTTTTTTATGGGAAGTTGTGCCAATGTGCCATGTTTTTAATTATTAATCAAAATATTTTTTGTTGGTGTGTTTTTGTTGAACAAACATGGAATTTTGGGTGAGGTTGAAGAAGTACATGTGTGAATGAAATAAATTCGTTTGGCTCGGGCATTGATGGTTATCGATATAGTATTTTTTTGGGTTCGCATTAAGCATTCATGGGCTTGCAGAAGAAGAACATTTGTAATGTCTTTGGTTTTGGAGAAGAAGAGGGTGTTGAAAGCGTTTGTGGTATGTGCAGTTGGGTATCGTCCATTGGCCAAATTGTGTGGAGTTTGGTGTTTTAGATATTGGGCATATTTGAATTGTAACATGTTTTGACCTACGTTCTTTCACTCTTGGTGCAAGTTAGAGGGAGTATAAGTTTGGTGTGCAAGTAAGCAATTCTTTTGCAAAAACTTTATGTTTGACTGCGCTAGTTTGTGGGTTTTAAAATTTTGTTGATTAGGTGGCAAAAGGTTTTAATTTATGTTTGACTGCACTATGTTGTGGGTTTTTAAATTTTGTTGATTAGGCAATGAAGGGTTTAAAGGGAAAACACCTTTTTTGATTTTTGAAACCCTCATGACTGCTAGGTTTTTGTTTTTGGAAAGAAGTTTGGTTTTCCATTTTGAAAAGGATAAATTAAGCAATTTTTCCTTGTTTGGGCTGAAAAGGGAAAAGGATAATTGTTGATTTGCTTCCAATAGGGTTTCAAAACAAGAAAACCACCTCCAATATTTGATTGTATAGGGAAAAATATTTCATTTGTTTGTAGTGTCCTAAGGGGTATGTTTCACACACTAGGATGTTAGAAGGGGTCATATGTGGTCCCAAGGGGTCACGCATGTGTTAGAACACATGCGTGACCCCTTAGGAGCACATATGACCCCTTGGGACACAATGCAGTCTTTTATGGTCATATTGGGTCCTAAGAGGTATGTTGTAGACGTGCTATAATGTTAAAAGGGATGATATGTGTTCCCAAGTAGTCATGCATGTGTTAGAACATGTGCATGACCCCTTAGGACCACATATGACCCCTTAGGATGCTATGTAATCCTATATGGTCATATTGGGTCCTAAGGGGTACATTGTACATACTAAGATGTTAAAAGGGGTCATATGGGGTCCTAAGGGGTCACATATGTGTTAGAACACATTTGAGCACTTAGGACACTATAGATGTGATCCTATATGGTCATATAGGGTCCTAAGGGGTTATATGGTGTCGTGATGGGTCATATGACCCCTTATGATAGTATATGGCCCTATGGGCTCATATGGTGTTAGTAGGGTTCATTATGGTAATGTTATGGTTCATTATAGTCATAAGGGGTCATTATAGTCAGAATAGGTCTAAAGGGGTCTTATTGTGTTGCATGGGGTCTTATATGTTATACATGTGAGGATGCTAAAATGGGTTAAAATATGTCTTCGAATGTATTAAGGGGTCATTCATGGCTTAATAGTACCTTAAGATGTTCTAGTATGACTTAAGTTGTGAACCATTAGGACAACGTATGAACCATTAGGACATCGTATGGTCGCAATGGTTCATATGGTGTCCTAAGGGGTCATATTGTGTCCTCAGGGGCATATGTGGTCTTAAGGGGTCCTAAGGAGCCATGTTGTGTACTAGGATGTGAAAAGGGGTTATAGAGGCTCTATTTTTTCTAATGTTTTAATTTATTATCCAAGTTTTCTAATATTTTTCTAAGTTTTAATTTATTATTTAATTTTTCTAACGTTTTAATTTATAATCTAAGTTTTCTAACATTTTTCTAATTTTTAACTTTGCTAATGTTTTTTCTAACACTTTTCTATGTTTTAATTTAGTACCTTAGTTTTCTATGTTTTTCCTAGTGTTTTTTTTAAATGTTAAAAAAAGAATACATATACAATTATTTAATTAAAATATCAAATTACCGTTAAATTAAAACATTAAATTAAATTTTATAACATTTTTCTAATTTTAATTTTGCTAATGTTTTTCTAAAAAAATTCAAACATTTTTCTAAGTTTCAATCATTCTTTACTCATCTCAAAAAATGAAGAATATCTTTTTCTCTTCTCTATCCATTTTATTGTATGAAAAGGCCATAATCTCTACTCTCTTAGAAGAGTCTTCTTAATTTTTCTCTCTTCTTTAAATTCTTTCATCAACACAACTACGGAACTAGATGGTCACAATTATGCTCTTCACTATCCTCTTGTATGAGGATTTTTTTCTCTTCCATAAGGTCCAATTTCCATTATGAAAGTTGTAACAAAATTTTGACAAAGAATAAGAATAAACAATAAATTAAACAATAAGTTGTAACATAAATTAAATAAATAACAATAAAAATATGTTAAAGGGCATTGAAAGTACAATGCCTGCATATTCAAATATGTATATAGCCCCAACCATTATTTAATCACCACACATGCGTAATAGTCTTCAATTTATAAGTAAAACCCTTTCTCAGTTACAATTATAAGCTCATGGTATGTAAAGGGATTCTCCTCTACTATCTACCTATTCTCTATTCATATTTGCACTAAAATAGCAACGGTCTATAAAGGTAGATAATTAAGTATATACATAGACATCATGCAAATATAGCTTCACAATTTGTCAAAACTAATAAATAAAAGACAATGGCATTAATATTATGTATATTCAGGAATATACATAGAATACCTTCACTACAATGCTTTTCAGACTGGGGTGTAAATTGGATCATGAGCAATTTACAGTCTAGGATTCCCACCATTCATCACATGGAAATCCTATTTTTATAATGACCTTCCGTGCACGTGATAACATCTCTGAGAAACATGTTCTTTCATGGTCTGGTTTTTTCTCAATATGGTAATAAGTGATGATGGTTTCTTCTTGTGTCAAACTTATGTAGCTCAATGTCTCTTCGTGATGGGGAGTCCTTCTCAAAGAAAGTTAATTCCTTGATTAAGGGTAGTTAGGTGTTATCCTAGTGGGCTTCATTCATTGTTCATATGACCTACTAATCAATTTAGACTCCTCAACTCTCTAAGAGTGCTCCCAATCCAGGTGTGCTCACTGGTTGCTCAAGCATGGTTGAGATTCACAAGGGTAAAATCTAACCTTACACTCTAAAACTCCTAACAAGTGCTTGCAAAGGTTGAAGAAGTTATTTGGGATGTTTTTCAAGATCAATCAATTGGTTTTGAGTGAGGGTTTCATTCTTTTCCCCATTGCTCCTTCCTTTTCCTATTTTCTAGGCCTAGTATCCCTAGAGCCCCAATTAGCCCTACCTAACCGGTTTTTGTGGATTTTCTTCTAATATCTCCAAAGGTCCACAAAAAATCTTTTCTGATCAAGATACCCTCTTGTAAGTAATTTCCAATTTCTGAATTTAGGAATCTCAGTCTAACCGTACAGGTATGGAACTCGAGAAATGCTTGTTTTAGATGGTTTTGGGCTTGTTTTGGTCTTTTTCCAAGGGTTAGGTGTCTTCCTTGATTTTCCACACCTCCAAATTCACACACATGTTCTACCACACATCACTTGTTCATCCCAAATACTCTGTAACTCCAACTCTTCTCATTCTTGTAAACACTTGCATAATCTCATTCATTTCGTAATTGGGCTATGACTGAGCTCACCTAGGAAATGATTCTCATTGGCCTTTAAATAACCTCCAAAGGAAAATAAAAGCTATATACACTGTACAAAGGTTCCATGGCTCGATTCCCAAGGGTTATTAAGAAGAAATCAAAGAACTTCAAGCTAGAACCTACAAATAAACTAATGAAATTGCTTCCTGAACACTAAAAGAACATGTACAAAACAACAATAAAGGTAAAACAATGCAATCAATCCATTAAGTATGGATTGTTGCTCTAATTATTGAGAATTGCAATGTAAAACTTCAAAAATGGTCTCAAGATGTATTCCAATCTACTCCAAGAATTGAAAAACCTCATTACATTGATTATCAAAGATTTTCTATGCTATTTTTGTCCTAACTAACTCTCCATCAGTTCCCTAACCAACACTTTGCACAAAAATGCAAAAAGTTGCTCAATGTTGCAAAAAGTTGTCAAGCAACTTTGACAACTTTTGCCAAAAAGTGCATTTTTGCCTTACATGCTTAATTTTCTCCTCCAAACCATCTAAGATGATTAAAAACCATTACATTGACATGTCCCAATGCCAAACAATATTATTCAAGGCATTTTTCATCAAAATGCAAGATTTTGCCATTTTAGGCTTACAAGGGCTTACAAGCCAAAATTGAGCAAATGCATTATCCTAATGACATTCAACCTACCAAAGCATTACAAAAACATATTAAGACCTAAGAGAGTAGAGAAACAAAATAATATTTATTATGGTAGGTGAAAGATTGTTTAAAAGGGATTTTTCTCATCATTTTCACTTATCAGTTTGCGAAAGAAGAATTTTTAGAGAGCAGAGTGACAAAGAGAGATTCGTTTAGCAATTCAAAGTGAATCCAAAAATCTTGCAGAGAAATCTAGCAAAATTTTAGTGGGAGACATTGCTAAACCCTAAATTTTGAATTGTGAAGGTATTTCTTAAAATTCTTGTTTATCATTTAATCATGGCTTCTGCATCGCACTCCAGTTCTAGTGTATCTATGGATTCATCTGAGTTTCTTCAAAAGAAGATGAAATACAATGCCCTATCCCAGATACCCACCGGATTTATTATTGAAGAAGATATTATAGGATATATAGATTGTAAACTAGAAGACCTTGGATCCTTAGTGATTCATTCTCAGCTAGGTCTATTCTATGGGGATGACAAGAAAATCAAACTTGAATATAGCATCCTAGAGAGGAAGAAACTGCACAATGTGGTTTATTTTCTGGAAGAGTTCACTAAAGGTCACATCCGCATTATCCTGAGCAGAGTGCACAGTGATAAAATGTATCTCAAGCGGACGCATGACATCACATCGGAAGCAATTCATGTCATCACCTATTTCTATAACATTGGAGAGGTGCCATCTCTAAGGAACATCACGAAGATTGAAATGACTAAGCTCACTGGCTCTCTGAGTGACCAATGGGCGATGACTGTCAACACCATCAAAGATGATTTGGTTAAGTATGCTTGCATGGTGATTGGCTACAAAATATTTTATGCTAGCAGAATGAATTCTATCCGTGCTGCTGCAGTGAATGCCACCTACAAAATGATTAAGGAAGACACCTCATTTGACTTGTTTATATATTTGTAGAAGCAATTGCTACTAAACCTAAAGTGCATTAAACAGGATAATGCTTTAAGGTTCAGGTTTGGACAACTTCTGGTTGGCCTATTCTTTTACTTTCAAGGTTATTTCATTGGAATAGGTGATGTGCAATGGTCTTCTAACTTATCGGTCTCCACACAAATCAAGGAAAGTCTTCAAGTAGTGGGAACTTCACATCCTGAGGGTCTAAACAAATACTTCGATGATATCAAGCGGAAAATGAGCTAGAGGATGAGGATATCTGGAGATATTGTGAAGAAATATGAAGATGACATCTACTTCACCATAAAGGTAGATGAATACATAATGGAAGCGGTGGAACAAGAAAGGAAGTAGTTGAACAATGGGATATGAAGTGATGTATGACATGTTGATCGAGTATGCCTCTACCCTGCTTGCCTCACCACTAGATGCTAAGAAAAAGAGAACCGACACCTACTTAGAGAGGGTAACACCGGTTGAAGATCCTACATAGAAAAAGGGCAAGTCAATGCCATCGGTATCGGCACCGGTTACCTCAGCCAGTCCAAAAGTGACCAAGTGGTCACCTACCAAGAAGAAACTCGAGGGTGCTCCCGCTAAAGTATTCGAGAGGAAGCAGAAAACCAAAACCAACTCACCGGAGTTAGAGGATACTGAATCAGAGATTCAACCTAAGAAGACAAGACAATCAAGCAAGAAGGCAAAGTCTATCGGTAGTGCACCTGCAACTTCAACACTGATAAACATAGATATTTCCTCCTATAAGACTATGACACATTGTCAGGGGACAATAAAGAACACTAGGAGAAAATTTCTTGATGATTTAAAAGAACGTTTTGATGATTTTAATGATAATGAGAAAGATGAAGTAGAACAAGAGGTTATTAGATATTTGTGTGTCAATGATCGGTCACCATTTGAAATCAGATTGGTCACACCAGATTCTTTATACAATTATTTAGATAACAAATGGTGAATTTCCATTGAAAAGGAACAAGAAATAAGGGAAAAAGTCTTTGCACAATAGTTTCCTGATGCCTCAAACTCAGAATTGTTTGAGATAATGGATAAGAACAAAGGCCTCTTCTTCATGAGAAGAAGAAGAATCAGGCTACTAGAAGGTAAAGCTTTTGAAGTAGAGAAGGACAAACATTTACATGCCAAAGTTGCTATCTAGTTACACCAAGTATCTGAGGCCAATCTGAAGGCTAGACAAGCACCTGATCAAACATCAGGAAAACCTGTTGAAGCATTTGACAGTGAAGGGGAAAGAGTGACAGAGAAAAATGATCCAATTGATGTGGATTCATTAGATGTTGAGGATGTCACTCCAGACACAGAGAAGGAGAAATAGGACAAAGAAAAAATAGAGAAAGAGAAACAGGACAAGGAAAAAGTTGAAAAAGAGAAGCAGGACAAAAAAGAAATGAAGAAAGAGCAAGCGGAAAAACCAAAGAAAGAGGAAGACAAGAGGAAAGAGGAATAGAAAAAGAAAGAGGAAGACAAGAGGAAAGAAGAAGAGAAAAAGAAAGAGGAGGAGAAGAGAAATGAAGAGGAGGAGAAAAGAAGAGGCAAAGAGGAAAGAAGAGCAGAAAAAGAAAGAGGAAGAAAAGAAAAAGGAGGAAGAAGACAAGAAGAAGAAAGAACTGAAGAAGAAACAAGAAGAGGAGAAAAAGAAGAAAGAAAAGGAAAAGAAAAGAGCAGCAGAGGAGAAGAAAGTAGAGAAAACCAAACAAGCAGAGACTTCCAAGGCAACCGGTGGTCAAGCCAAATCGGTTAACACCACCAACTTGATTGACCTTCAATCAACAGATGAGTCCGAGCTGCTACGAGGCATCAAACTAGCACAAGAAAGACTGGAAGAGTTGCGGAGGAAGAAGGAAAGGGATGTCATACAAACTGTGGTTGACACCCTTACCACTCTGATTCCTGGTACTAACCTCCCCAATACCAATTCCTCTCTATCCAAGCTGAAACTCCTTTGTACTGTAGTAGAGGAGCAAGTACAATGCTTGGAAGATGTTGTTGCAACCACTGCGAAGAAGAATAAGGTAAAGGCACTCAACACTGCCTTAGTCAAGAAACTGAATGAGCTTCGGTCACAACTTCTGAAGCAACATAAGATTATCAGGGGTGCTAAGGATGAGGGCAAATTACTATTGAGTAAAATCTACCGACCCCATCTATTTTGTGATGATGTGCTTACGTAGAAAGATAAAATCCAATCGGAGTTCCAAACATACATTAGCACCTTCAAGTTGCTGTATGATTCATTTACTACATATGGGCAAATGGTTCATCATTATCAGTTGTAGACTACCAGGGTGGAACCAAAAATCTGCAACCAGATAAAAGATTTGTAGGAGCTTCAACTGGTCTTATTACCCTGACTACAGATTCTTCAGAAATGTTTTCTCAATCTGGAAGCCATCACGGTAACTCAAGTGATGAGTAGCATTGATGCTATGGCAGGACTGGTATTCCAGATGCAGATAGAAAGTGAGGTTGCTACCTCATTACTTGAGTCATAGACATTGGCAATGAAAACTTTTATGTCAGATTTTAAATATGTTTTTTATAAGTTTTATTCCTTATTGTCATAAACATTTACTCTATTTTTATATATAAGGAAACATGGATTATTGTGAATTACTTTGTCATTGTTGGCAAAGGGGGAGTAGTATTTAAAATTTTGGTGAATATTACCATTTCATGTATACTTTCATGTTACCACTTTGAGGGAGTAGTTTACATTGTAATTTCTGCAAAAGGGATAGTGTATATGCTTAGGGGGAGTAATTTTGATTATGGCATATTTTTGTTGTAAAAACACTTAGATATCAAAATTTTCCTAAGTGTTGCCATCAATGCCAAAGGGGGAGATTGTTGGCATTTTGACGATGTTTTGATTGTCATTGATGGACACACACTTTCTTGTTGTATGAGTTATGCTCAACCAGTAATTGTTCCAACCGGTATTATGTATTATAGTCTTTAGACTATCGATGTTTTGTAGAAGATGTTTACCGATCACAAAGCGGTATGAAGACCCCAAGCAATTCAAGGATCTCAAGCGATACGAAGGAACAAAGCGGTAGTTAACATTTTCCAATCTTCATTTTTGACAACTGGTAATCGGTATATTGTATGAACCGGTATTACTCTGTGATGAGTTACCGATCGGTATTTTTGTAATGAGTTATCATCCACCGACACTTTGGTGATGATTTTGTGTCGTGTTACCAAATGTGTCTAGATGCACAAAACCTAGGAACTTGTAGTTTAATCCTATTGGATCGACATGAAATCAATTTCCTTCATAAGGACATCATGTCTATGGTTTGCATGGATGAGAGATGTATGATGTATGAGAAGGTTATGTGCGATCTTTGCAGAAAAGATTAGGTCTGTGTGAAGAGTTAGAGTGTGGACAAATTGAAGACTGAAGTAATGCTGAAATGCATTAACAATGAACTATCAATGATCTAACCAAGCATATTGTGCCAGTATATAGATCACTCACTTGTTGATTACTCACATCTTCGATAAGTCTGAAACCCTTAACTAGGTATGCCCAACAAAGCCTTTGTAAATCCTCTAACAAGGTGGTTCACAACTATGGATCTGAAATCCTTTAACAAGGTAGTCTTTAACAAGACATATCTCCTAACAAAGATCTAGATTCCTAATAGGATCTGTTCTAGTGAAGAACATTGTATGACCTTAACCGGTCTGGTTTCTATTCTGCAAATCGTTACTTGTGATTTTCTTTTCACCGTGGTTTTTCCCATTTGGGTTTCCACATCAAATATTTTTTGTTATGGTGATTGTGCTTTTGTGGGTGAATCCTTTATTTTCTATTTGGTTTGCATTTATCTTAACTGATTTATTAGTGAATCTGTTGCACCAGTTATCTGGTAAACTGTTTAGAAGTTTGAGTATAGTATTTTTTGGTATACTATTTCATCCGCCCTCTTAATATTCATCAATTGGTATTAGAGCCAATCTTTCTATAAGTCTAACCACTTGGAAGGAGATATGGGGGAATACACTGTGAGGGAACTTACTCATCATCTCACTCAGACTAAGAGAGCCTATGATGAACTCAAAGTCAAGTATAAAGCCTCTTTGGCCAAGAGAAGAGAGCATGTTGAGAAACTAATGGAACTTACTAAAAATAGCTCTTTTGATGAAGCTGACATGAATGCCCTAGTTGAAGAAGTTGAAAAAATGAATGAATATAAAGCCAACCTAAGAAAGGAGTTGGAAGGACTGACTATCAAAATGTGTCAAGAGATTGAGAACCGAAGGAAAGATGAAGATCTAGTAAAAGACAAAGATCATGAGATCTCCAAGCTAAAGCAAGAAATCAGTTCCCTTACCACTCATCTCTAAGAGAGTAAAGTGGAAAAAGAAGAAATGCAAGGTGAACTAAACATGGCTATTTCTAAGAATGCAACCTTGATGGAATCTAATGCTGCTATTTCCAAGGAACTTACTGAGTCAAAGGAGATACTTGATAAATTCAATCAGAGTATTGCTAAACTAGAGCAAAAGCTAGAATCGACAAAACCGGTAAAGAATACCACTGGACTTGGTTTCTTTGGGTATGAGGAAGGTGAGACCTCTAGAACAAAAGCTGAAGCATCAAAGAAGCAACTGACATCCAAGGATAAAGGTAAGAAAAAGTTTAAACCTATTTTCTTCAATTGTCGCAAGGAAGGACATACTGCTAATGTGTGTAGAAGCAAGGCCTACAATAATTTTCCTTATTTTCTAAACAATAAGCCTAGATCCAATAGATTCAATGGAAACTGCTATGCATGCAACAAGTTTGGGCATAGAGCATTTTAATGTAGGTCTATTTTGCACAACACTGGGAGATACCCTCCAAGGACTCAAGGAGTTATCCCAGAACCCTCTGTGAATTGGAATCCCAACCGGTATAATACTTATGACCATCGGTCAGGTGGCCATCAAGCGACAACTGGTTGGAGAGAAACCTGTTTGATCTATCATGGTAGTGGTCACACTGCTACAACATGCATAAGGAAGAATGGTAGTATGAATAATGGACCATGAAGATCACTTGGAATGGTATTCTATCATCGCAACAAACCAGGACACACTGCCAGAACCTGCAGAATGAGAAAGAAGCTATCGGATGATATACCAATCACTCTAGAAGGGAAGATTGATGTTGAAACCATTCAAGCAGGAATGAATAAAACTTGGAAAAAGAAACCTAAAGAAGTGTCACAGGATGAACCAGTTTCTGCACCTAGCGTGGAAGTCTTTGAACCGACAAACTGAGCTTCAGAAAAGCTTAGGGGGAGCATATCAGTGAAATATTTTAAACCCCCGATTTATATTGGTAAAGACCTTAACTGGTATACATTACTTGTCAATCGTAAGAACACTTGAAATGGTAAAAGGCAAAATTAGGGTTTGTACCCTAGCGGTGATGCATTTATTATGGTAGGTGAAAGATTGTTTAAAAGGGATTTTTGTCATCATTTTCACTTATCAGTTTGCGAAAGAAGAATTTTCAGAGAATAGAGAGACAAAGAGCGATTCGCCTAGCAATTCAAAGTGAATTAAAAAATCTTGCAGAGGAATCCAACAACCTTTTAGTGAAGAACACTAAGTGGTGTTCTAGCAACCAGAGTGGTGTATTGTCGGAGACATTACTAAACCCTAAATTTCAAATTGTGAAGGTATTTCTTGAAATTATTGTTTATATTTAATCATGGCTTTTGCATTGTACTCTAGTTCTAGTGTACCTGTGAATTCAACCAAGTTTCTTCAAATGAAGATGAAATAAAATGCCCTATCCCAGATACCCGTCGGAGTTATTGTTGAAGAAGATATTTCAGGATATATAAATTGTAAACTAGAAGACCTAGGATCCTTAGTGATTCATTCTCGGCTAGGTCTATTCTGTGGGGATGACACGAAAATCAAACCTGACTATAGAATCCTAGAGAGGAAGAAACTGCACATTGCGGTTTATTTTCTGGAAGAGTTCATTAAAGATCACATCCACATCATCCTGAGCAGAGTGCACAGTGATAAAATGTATCTCGAGCAGATGCATGACATCACACCGGAAGCAATTCACGTCGTCACCAAAAACTATAGCATTGGAGAGGTGCTAGCTCTAAGGAAGGTCACCAAGACTGAAATGAATAAGCTCACCGATTCTCTAAGTGACCAACGGGCAATGGCGGTCAACACCATCAAAGATGATTTGGTTAAGTATGCTTGCATGGTGATTGGCTACCAAAAGTTTTATGTCAGCAGAATGAACTCTGTCCCTGCTATTGTAGTGAATGTCACCTACAAAATGATTAAGGAAGATACCTCATTTGACTTGTGTACCTATTTGCAGAAGTAATTTCTACTAAACCTAAATTCCATTAAATAGGATAATGCTTTAAGGTTCAGGTTTGGACAACTTCTAGTCAGCCTATTCTTTTACTTTCAAGGTTATTTCCCTGGAATAGGTGATGTGCAATGGTCTGCTGACTTACCAGTCTCCACACAAATCAAGGAAAGTCTTCAAGTAGTGGGAACTTCACATCCTGAGGTTCTGAACAAATACTTGGATGAATTCAAGTGGAAAATGAGCCAGAGGATGAGGATATCTTGAGATATTGTGAAGAAATATGAAGATGACATCTGCTTCACCATAAAGGTAGATGAATGCATAATGGAAGCAGTGGAACCAAGAAAGGAAGCAGTTGAACCAATGGGATATGAAGTGATGTATGACATGTTGATCGGGTATGCCTCTATGCTGCTTGCCTCACCACTAGATGCTAAGAAAAAGAGAACCGACAACTACTTAGAGAGGGTAACACCGGTTGAAGATCCTACACAGAAAAAAGGCAAGCCAGTCTCATCAGTATCGGCACCGGTTACCTCAACCAGTCCAAAAGTGATCAAGCGGTCACCTGCCAAGAAGAAACCTAAGGTTTCTCCCGCTAAAGTATTCGAGAGGAAGTGGAAAACCAAAACTAGCCCACCAGAGTCAGAGGATACTGAACCGGAGATTCAACCTAAGAATACAAGACAATCAAGCAAGAAGACAAAGTCTACTAGTAGTCCACCTGCAACTTCAGTACCGGTAAACATAGATATTTCCTCCTACAAGCCTATGACACATTGTCAGAGGACAATCAAGAACATTAGGAGAAAATTGCTTCATGATTTAAAAGAGAATTTTGACGATTTTAATGATACTGAGAAAGGTGAAGTAGAATAAGAGGTTATTAGATATTTGTGTGTCAATGACCGGTTGCCATCTGAAATCAAATCGGTCACACCATATTCTTTATACAATTCTTTAGATAACAAATGGCGCATTGCCATTGAAAAGAAACATGAAATAAGGGAGAAATTTTTTGCACAATACTTTCCTGATGCCTCAAACTCAAAATTTTTTGAGATAATGGATAAGAACAAAGGCCTCCTCTTCATGAGAAGAAGAAGACTCAGGCTATTGGAAGGTAAATTTTTTGAAGTAGAGAAGGACACGCATTTACATGCCAAAGCTGTTGTCCGGTTACACCAAGTGTCTGAGGCTAATCTGAAGGCTGAACAAGCACCTGATCTAACATCAGGAAAACTGCATGAAGCATTTGACAGTGAAGGGGAAAGAGTGATAGAGAAAAATGATCCCATTGATGTGGATGCATTAGATGTTGAGGATGTCACTCCAGACACAAAAAAGGAGAAACAAGACAAAGCAAAAGTAGAGAAAGAGAAACGGGACAAGGAAAAAGATGAAAAAGAGAAGCAGGACAAAGAATAGATGAAGAAATAGCAAGCAGAAAAAGCAAAGAAAAAGGAAGAAAAGAGGAAAGAGGAAGAGAAAAGAAAGAGGAAGACAAGAGGAAAGAGGAAGAGAAAAAGAAAGAGGAGGAGAAGATAAAAGAAGAGGAGAAGAGAAAAGATGAGGAGAAGAGGAAAGGAGAGAAAAAGAAGGAGGAAGAAAAGAAAAAGCAGGAAGAAGACAAGAAGAAGAAAGAACTGAAGAAGAAACAAGAAGAGGAGCAAAAGAAGAAAGAAGAGGAAAAGAAAAGAGTAGCAGAGGAGAAGGAAGAAGAGAAAACCAAACAAGAAGAGACTCCCAAGGCAACCGGTGGTCAAGCCAAATCGTTTGACACCACCAGTCCGATTGACCTTCAATCAACAGATGAATCTGAGCTGCTGCAAGGCATCAAACAAGCACAAGGAAGACTAGAAGGGTTGTGGAGGAAGAAGGAAAGGGATGTCATAAAATTGCGGTTGACACCCTTATCGGTCTGATTCCCGGTACTGACCTCCCTAGTATCGATTCCTCTCTGTCCAAGCTGAAACTCCTTTGTAATGTAGTAGAGGACCAAGTAAAATGCTTGGAAGATGTTGTTGTAGCCACTGTGAAGAAGAATCATGAAAAGGTATGCAACACTTCCTTAGTCAATAAACTGAATGAGCTCCGGTCACAACTTCTGAAGCAACACAAGAATATTAGGGGTACTGTGGATGAGGGCAAATTATTGTTGAGTAAAATCTGCCAACCCCATCTATTTTGTGATGATGTGCTTAAGCAAAAAGATAAACTCCAATCGGAGTTCCAGGCATACATCAAGACCTTCAAGATACCATATGATTCATTTACTACATATGGGAAAATGGTTCATCATTATCAGCTACAGACTGCCAGGGTGGAATAAAAAATCTGCAACTGGACAAAAGATTTGTAGGAGCTTCAACTGGTCTTATTACCCTGACTGCAGATTCTTCAGAAATGTTTTCTCAATCTGGAAACCATCACAGTAACTCAAGAGATGAGTACCATTGATACTATGGAAGAACTGGTATTCTAGATGCAGAGAGAAAGTGAGGTTGCTACCTCATTACTTGAGTCATGGACATTGGCCATGAAAACTTTTATGCAGGATTTTAAATCTGTTTTTGATAAGTTTTATTCCTTATTGTCATAAACATTTACTCTATTTTTATATATAAGGAAACATGGGTTATTCTGCATTACTTTGTCATTGTTGGCAAAGGGGGAGTAGTATTTAAAATTTTGGTGAATGTTACCATTTCATATATACTTTCATGTTACCACTTTGAGGGAGTAGTATACATTGTAATTTCTGCAAAAGGGATAGAGTATATGCTTAGGGGGAGTAATTTTGATTATAACATATTTTTGTTGTAAAAAAACTTAGATGTCAAAATTTTCCTAAGTGTTGCCATAAATTCCAAAGGGGGAGATTGTTGGCATTTTGATGATGTTTTGATTGTCATTGATGGACACACACTTTCTTATTGTATGAGTTATGCTCAACCAGTAATTGTTCCAACCAGTATTATGTATTATAGTCTTTAGACTATCGGTGTTTTACAGAAGATGTTTACCAGTCACAAAGTGGTATGAAGACCTCAAGCGATTCAAGGATCTCAAGTGGTATGAAGGAACAAAGTGGTACTTAACATTTTCCAGTCTTCATTTTTGACAACCGGTAATCGATATATTGTATGAACCAGTATTACTCTATGATGAGTTATCATCCATCGACACTTTGGCGGTGATTTTATGTTGTGTTACCAAATGTGTCTAGATGCACTGAACCTAGGAACTTGTAGTTTAATCCTATTGGACCAACATGAAATCAGTTTCCTTCATAAGGACATCATGTCTACGGTTTGCATGGATGAGAGATGTATGATGTATGAGAAGGTTATGTGCGATCTTTGCAGAAAACATTAGGTCTGTGTGCAGAGTTAGAGTGTGGAGATATTGAAGACTGAAGTAATGCTGAAATGCATTAACAATGAGCTATCAAGGATCTAACCAAGAATACTATTCTAGTATCTAGATCACTCACTTGTTGATTACTCACATCTTTGACAAGTCTGAAACCCTTAACCGGGTAGGCCCAACAAAGCCATTGTAAATCCTCTAACAAGGTGGTTCACAACTATGGATCTGAAATCCTTTAACAAGGCAGTCTTTAATAGGACTTATCTCCTAACAGAGATCTAGATTCCTAATAGGATCTGTTCTGGTGAAGAACATTGTATGACCTTAACCGGTCTAGTTTCTATTCTGCAAATAGTTACTTGTGAGTTTTTGCTCATCGTTGTTTTTCCCATTTGGGTTTCCATGTCAAATATCTTGTGTTATGGTGATTGTGATTTTGTGGGTGAATGCTTTATTTTCTATTTGGTTTGCATTTATCTTAACCGGTTTATTAGTGAATCTGTTGCACCGATTATCTGCTAAATTGTTTAGAAGTTTGAGTACAGTATTTTTTGGTTTACTAATTCACCCCCCCCTCTTAGTATTCATCATCCCATTCTTTGTAGCAACTATTAAACGAATGAACTAAATTTTTTATAAACCGGTGCAGGTGAATCTCACTTTGGGAAATAAAATTGTAAGTTTTTAGATACAAATTAAAGTGCAGAAATAAATAGAGAGTTCAAAGGCAAAGAAAAAGAAAAACACACAATTTATCATGGTTCAACAAATTTTCCTACATCCACACTCAAAGCAAGGGAATCAATTATATTATGATCACAATTTTGGTTATACAAACACAATAGCTCATTGCTTCACAAAAACCACCAACAAAATGATATCCAACCAATTATTTTAAAGAGATTCAAGAAAGAAGTTGAGAAGGCAATTATTTGGTGGCAAGATGAGAAAAAGTCCATTGGATTTCACTTCCAACAACCTCCCACTTGAAGGCCAATGTACTTCTGTAAAAAAGAGATTCCCCCACTCAATCCTGCTATCATATGTTGGAAAGCCCAAGAGAAGCTCAAGAAAACTTAAACTTCTCCCGCGTAACAACTTTGGTGAGCACATCATCTGGGTTCTCCTTGGTGGAAATTTTGTCTACATGAAACTTTCCATCTTCAACCATGTGCCGAACATAATGACTGCGTATGTCAATGTGTTTAGACTGAGACTGAGATGTCTGATGCTTATTCATAAAGATGGCTCTATGGTTATCACAAAACAAAGAAAAATCTGATTGCTTCAAACCCAATTCGTTGAACAATAGTTGCAACCATACCATCTCCTTGGCTCCCTCAGAGAGAGCTATGTACTCAACCTCTGTAGATAATTGAGCAACTATATGTTGCAATTTAGAACCCCAACTAATCGCTGCCCCTGCAAATGTGAAGGAATAACCTAAAGTATACTTTCATTTGTTTAAGTCCCCACCAAAATCAAAATTAGAAAATACTTGCAAGTGTTCTTTTCCCTTTCCAAAACATAAATAAAAATCTAAAGTGCCTTTAAGATACTGTAGAATGTACTTGACTGCCTCCCAATGTGGTTTACTCAGATTAGCCATAAATCTGCTTACCACTCCCACTACATGAGCAATATCCGGATGAGTGGATACCATAGTGTACATAAGACTCCCAATAATAGATTTATAGGGGATATGGTCCATAAAATCCTTATCTTCTTGTGTTTGTGGACATTGTTGAGAAGACAACCGAAAATGAGAGGCTAAGGGGATGCATACAGACTTAGCACCCGCCATACCAAATCTATCCACTACCTTTTTAATGTATTCTTGTTGAGATAGCTTGAGTTCTCTCTTTTTCCTATCCCAAAGAATGGTCATCCCAAGGATTTTCTTCGGTGCCCCTAAATCTTTCATGGTAAACTTGTTAGCTAAGTGATTCTTAAGCTCACGAACAATCTTCATTCTTGTGCCTGCCACTAGCATATCATCCACATAAAGGAGAAGTATAACAAACTCACCATTGGGAAGCTTTTTAAAGTATACACATAGATCAGATTCACAACGTGTGAACTTGTGATCAATAATAAATTTATCAAACTTGAGATACCATTATCATGGGGCTTGCTTAAGACCGTACAAGCTTCCCTTCAATCTACAACAATGATGCTCCTGACCTTTTTTGATAAATCCTTTAGGTTGGTGCATAAATAATTCCTCATTAATGTCACCATGTAAAAAGGTTGTCTTCACATCCAACTATTCAGGTTCGAGATCCCATGTTGCAACCAATTCCAAAACAACTCGGATGGTAGTCATTTTAACTACTAGCGAAAAATTTTCTTCAAAATCAATACCTTGTTGCTGAGCGTACCCTTTGATGACTAATTTGGCACAAAATCATTTTTGACCACCATCTTCATCCTTCAATTTATAGACCCACTTATTTTGTAATGCCTTCCTGTTAGGTGGAAGAGGCACCAAATCCCATGTATGATTTCTTAGTAATGCATCGATTTATTCATGCATTGCACCCTGCTACTTTTCCCAATTGGCTTCCTTCATAGAAGATTGAAAGTTTGTAAGCTCTGTATATTCAGAAGTTAATAAAGAGGGTTCTTCTCCTTCAACAAATAATAGCTCATAGTCTGAAAATTTGTATGGAGGTCTTCTCTATCTTGTAGACCTTCATAATTCAATAATAGAACTTGATTTACTAGTGCCCAATTTTTCAAGATTTTCTTTGCTCTTTCCCTGTGAATGATTAATGTTTTCCCTTGTATGTGAAGTGTCTATTTATACGCATGTAGGATCCCCAAAAGGTGATGTGGCATGACCCTACATTGGGTGTTGATAAACACCTTCGTATTGTTGTGCATCGACATATTTGGGTTGTCCATGTTGAACTTGTGGACCTAGCGACAACTCCTCAACCATGACCTGCGTGTTGGGATGAAGTCCGATATTGTTTGGCTGGGCAAAGATAAAATATGTGAGGCCTTGGATACACCCAAGTCAGCTCCATGCCCCCCATCATGTTGGACACTACCATAACCAGTAGGGGAGATATCAATGTGTTGATTAGTGCGATGGACATTATCCTATTCAAACCCATAGTGACTGTTATGAGTTCGTGGACAAAAAAATGTGTCACAAGCACTACCTCACATTCTAGCATTATAATTGGCAATCAGGGAGCAAGAAGAATTGAGAGAAAGAGGAAAGTGTGTGGAATTTACTTCCCTTCCTTTGCTATAAGTATTAGAATATGGAAACAATGACTATGAGGTGGATTAGGATGAAAAGTCAGGGGCGAGAGATAAAATAGAGGTAGGAGAAACAGGGGGTATTGAATATCTCTCAGAAGAAATTTGTTCAACCTTCCCATTATTACATACATCTACTAATGGTATATATTCAGTGGTGGGACTGTCATGTTCCTTCAAACTTTGAAACATGGTCTCATTAAAAAAACATCTCTGGTATGGAGTATTTTCTTGTCAATTAGATCCCATATTGGTTTTCACCATATCTCACAAAAACACAATGCTTAGATTTGGGGTCCAATTTTGTTCACTTCTCTTTGGGGATAAGAGCGAATGCTTTACAACCAAACACACGAAGATGACTATAGGAAATCCACTTGCCCAACCATTCGTTTGGAATGTCAAAATCCAAGTGAGAAAAGAAACTGATTAATTAAGTATACCGTTGTCTTACAAGCTTCTACCCAAAACTCTTTCCCCAGTCCAGCATTGGAAAGCATGCACTGTGCTCTCTCCAAAATCATTCTATTTAACCTCTCCGCTTCTCCATTCTCTTGAGGTGTAAACACAATGATTTTAATTCTTTGAATACTATTATTAGCACAAAAATAATCAAATTCTAAGGAGCAAAATTCTCCTCCATTATTGGTTTGCAAACACTTAATGTTATGTCCACTCTGATTTTCAGCTAGTTTTTTAAAATTTTAAATTTACTAAAAACTTCATATTTTATATTAATCATGAAAATCTAAACCTCCCTAGTGCAATCAACAAGAAAGGTTACAAAATAATTTGCACCTCCAAGAAAGGTTACCTCCATTGGTCCAAAGACATCCAAGTAGACAAGTTCCATGGGTGAGGTGTTCTTCTCACGACCCATCTTCAAGAAGCTGACCCACTTTTGCTTGCCATAAACGCAATGTTCACAAAATTTTACATCCACCACTTTGAGACTCGTAAGCTGGTCCCTTGTGAGAATAATATTGAGTCCTTTCTTGCTCATGTGGCCAAGCCCTTGATGTCAAAGACTTTCTTTGTTGTCCTCAACAACCATGGCAGCTCTCACTTCACCGTGACTCTCAATTACATAGAGACTACTGAATTTATTTCCCTTTGCAATCAACATGGTTCCCTTGGTAACCTTCCAAGTATCCGTCTGAAAATTGACATCACATCCTTGTGTAAAAAGATGACCAACGAATATCAAGGTTCGTTTCAATTTTGGGATATGTCTAACATCTTTTAACAACTATGTTTTTCCTCCTTCCAATGGTAATAAAACATCACCTTCACCAATAATTTCACAAGCTATATTGTCACCTAAAAATACATTTCCCAATTGAACTTTTTGGTAGTTCATGAATGCTTCCATACACGAAGTAGCATAATAGGATGCCCTGGAATCAAGCACCCATGAATATGAAGTGATGTCAGCAGTGGAAAGAAGTAGACTAATATCTTCTTTGTCATAAATGGTATTAGCTTCGTTGTCCCACACCTTCTCGTGTCTTTTTGTAATTTCGATAATCCTTTTTCTGATGACTCCATCTGTACTTTCCACAAGTTGAAATTTTGTCCAGAGAATTTCTCTACCATCGCATCTTGCATGATTTCAGAATTACAACCACCAAAATCTCAACCAATGATCGAACTTAGCTCTAATACAAATTGTAAGTTTTTAGATGCGAATTAAAGTGCATAAATAAACTGAAAGTTCAAAGACAAAGAAAAAGAAAAATACACAATTTATCGTAGTTTGGCAATATTGCCTACATCCACACTCAAAGAAGGGGAATCAATTATAAATTATATTATGATATTCAATTCTTGTTATAAAAACATAGTAGCTCATGGCTTCACAAAAACCACCAACAAAATGATATTCAACCCGCTCTTATAAATTATTGATATGAAAAATATTCTTCTTATAAGAATGATATCGATGAATCGAAACAACTTCTCAAGAAAAATCACATTGGTCTACCTTCTGAAATATTTAAGTGAACATCTTCTTCTTCTTAAGCAAAAGAATATGACAAGGAAAAATAACATGCATCTTTTTCTTCTATATTAAATAAAAACAAAGTAAAATATTTTTGTGCTTCTATACATCTTAGATCAGGGAGGTTGCTTCTCGATTTGGGAGAATCTTGTCATATGACTTATTCCAAATCTATAATCACTTCTTTTCAGCTGTGCGTTAGGTAACATATTTTGATGGGAAATAATGGATACATGCATATAATTAGTAAGGGATCTATTGATGTTGGGGAGGGAACTTTCAATGATGTCTTTTATGTACCTCATTTCTCAAACAATCTTCTTTCCATACACTAGATTGGCCATGGTAAAACAGGAATTGTTATGGAGATCAGGGTATATGCACGAAGTTGTGGTACCAAAAATGTGCCACACTTCAAAAAAAATGAAAAATGCTCATAAGGCGCATGCCCTATAGTGCGCGTACCCTATAGTGTGTGTGCCCTATAGTGCGTGCGCCTTATGAGATAATGTGGGTTTGGATCATGGGTCAAGGGTCCCATATAACCATTTGTTAGTGTAGCTCATTTGGCTAGCGCCAAATGACTTCCATTGAAATTTTTTAACCTTTGATAAATTTATACTTTATACCCTATAATCTATACTCTATATGCTATAGTTTGATAGCCACAACCATAAAAATTAAACCATTTCAAACCTATAATAAATACCCTAGATCGTATGACCAAATATGCTAAATCCTTGACCCTATACAATAACCATAGACCCTACAACCCAATATGCTAAACCATATGAGGTTGCTATGGGTCGTATGGTGTCCTAAGGGGTCATATGGTGTCCTATGACCCTTTAGGATACTATATGACCCCTTAGGATACCATATGACCCCTTAGGACACCATATGACCCCTTAGGACATAATGTGAACCCTAACGACACGTAAGGGGTTATATGGTATCCTAAGGGGTCATAGGACACTATATGACCCATTAGGAGACCATATGACCCCTTAGGACACCATATGACCCATAACGACACTATATGGTGTTCTAAGGGGTCACATGGTGTCCTAAGGGTCATATGGTGTCCTAAGGGGTCACATGGTATCGTAAGGGGTCATATGGTATCCAAAGGGGTCATAGGACACTATATGACCCGTTAGGACACCATATGACCCCTTAGGACACAATATGGTGTTGTTAAGGTGTCATAGGACACTATATGACCCGTTAGGACACCATATGACCCCTTAGGACACAATATGGTGTTGTTATGGGTCGTATGGTGCCCTAAGGGGTCATATGGTGTCCTAAGGGGTCCTAGGACACCATATGAACCCTTAAGACACCATACGACCCATAACGACACCATATTGTTCCCTAAGGGTTCATATGGTGTCCTAAGGGGTCATATGGTGTGGTAACAAATCATATAGTGTCTTATGACCCCTTAGGATACCATATAACCCCTTACGTGTCGTTAGGGTTCACAATGTGTCGTAAGGGGTCATATGGTGTTCTATGACCCCTTAAGACACCATATGGTGTTGTTATGGGTCGTATGGTGTCCTAAGGGGTCATATGGTATCCTATGACCCCTTAAGATACCATATGACCCTTTAGGACACAATATGGTGTCGTTATGGGTTGTATGGTGTCCTAAGGGGTCATATGGTGTCCTATGACCCCTTAGGACACCATATGATCCCTTAGGACACAATATGGTGTCGTTATGGGTCGTATGGTGTTCTAAGGGGTCATATGGTATCCTATGGGGCCATAGGACACCATATGACCCCTTAGGTGTCGTTAGGGATCATATTTTGTCTTAATGGGTCATATGGTGTATTATGACCCCTTAATACACCATATGACTCCTTAGGACACCATACGACCCATAATGACACCATATGGTATCCTAAGGGGTCATACAGTGTCCTAAGAGGTCATAGGACACCATATGACCCCTTACAACACAATGTGAACCCTAACAAAATGTAAGGGGTTATATGGTATCCTAAGGGGTCATAGGACACTATATGACCCGTTAGGACACCATATGACCCATTAGGACACCATATGACACCTTAGGACACAATATGGTGTCATTATGGGTCATATGGTGTCGTAAGGGGTCATATGGTATCCTATGACCCCTTAGCACACCATATGACCCCTTAGGACACAATATGGTGTTGTTATGGGTCGTATGGTGTCCTAAGGGGTCATATGGTGTCCTATGGGGCCATAGGAGACCATATGACCCCTTAGGTGTCATTAGGGATCATATTGTTGATGAATACTAAGAGGGGGGGTGAATTAGTATGCCAAAAATCTTTTCACTTAAACACTTTGCAAGACTGACAGTAAACCGGTAAGACAATTTAGCAGACAAACCGGTTAACAAATATGCAAACCAAATAGCTAATAATGCATTCACCCACAAAAGCACAAACACCATAACACAATACATTTTGATGTGGAAACCCAAATGGGAAAAACCATGATGAGATGGAACTCACAAGTAACTATCCACAGAATAGGAACCAAACCGGTTAAGGTCAGATCGGTTAAGGTCTTACAATGTTCTTTACCAGAATAGATCCTGTTAGGAATCTCAATCTTTGTTAGGAGATAAGTTCGACTAAAGACTAACTTGCTAGAGGATTTTATATCTACAGACGTGAACCACCTTGTTAGAGGATTTACAAAAGGCTTTTGGGCCTACTCGGTTAAGGGCTACAGACTTGTCAAAGATGTGAGTAATCAACAAGTGTTTGATCTATCTAATAGCATAGACTGCTTGGTTACATCCCTGATAGCTCATTCTTAATGCACTCCAGCAGTAATTTAGTCTTCTACACATTCATAATCTCTCCAACTCCTCAACGACCTTAAACCCCAGCCGCAATATCAACTATCGCAACAATAACAACATCAACAAACTAAAACCCTAGACATGATGTCCTTATAAAGGAATCTGATTTCATGTCAGTCCAATAGGATTACATTACAATTTCCTAGGTTCAATGAACCTGGACATACTTGGTAACATGACACAAAAAGAACTGTTAATGTGTCGGCACTGTGAAACAATCGGTGGATGGTAGCTCATCACAAAATGCCGGTTGGTAACTCATCACAGAGTATTACCAGTTCATACAAAATGCCAGTTGCCGGTTTGACAAAAATGAAGACTGGTAAAAATGTGTTATACCACTTTAATCTCCCATACCGCTTGAGGTCAACATGCCGCTTCAGACCGGGAAACACATTCTGCAAAACATCAATATTCTAAAGACTATAATACAACATACCGGTTGGAACAAATACTGGTTGTGCTCTAACTCATACATATAAAGGGGATCTCAATGCAAGTGTGTGTCCAATCAATGACAATCACAACATAAACATAAAAAATGCCAACAATCTCCCCCTTTGGCATTGATGGCAACACTTAGGAAAATAAAATTTTGACATCTAAATGTTTTACAACAAAATCATGCCATTAGCAAAATTGCTCCCCCTAAGCATATACACTATCCCTTGTCCATACAATGTATAACAATTTCGCCTAAAGAGCATAAACATTGAGATATTCAAAGCATATATGAAAATTTTGATTACCAGATACTTCTGATACTTCTCTCAAATAGAATTCTTCTCCCCCTTTGCCAACAATGACAAAGTACGGCTGAACAACCCTGTTTTCAAAATAATAAAAGTTTATGACAATAAGGAATAATACTTGTCAAAAACAAATTTAAAGTCCTGCAAGAATTGTTTCATTGACAAAGACCAAGACTCAAGTAGGGAGGTGGCTACTTCTTTCTCTGTTTGCATCTGGGAGACCTATTCTTCCATAGCATCGATTGTGCTCATCTCCTATGTCACTGTTAAGGCATCCAGGGTCAGATAACACTTCTGAAGAATTTGGAATTGTGGGAGTAGAACCAGTTGTAGCTCCTGCAAATCTCTAGACCTTGTGCTAATATTTTGCTCCATTTTTGTTGACTGGATGTGAAATCGGTGAACGGTTTGCCCATAAGTTGTAAAGGACTAATAAGGTGGCTTGAATGTGCTCATGTAAGACTGCAAGTCCATTTGAAGCTTTTTCTTCTAAGCTGGCACATCATCATAGAATAGATGGGGTTGGAAGATCTTGCTAAGTAGCAGATTCCCCTCATCTAGAGAATCCCTTATATTGTTTTGTTCTATCTTCAGTTCAGACCGGAGCTCATTCAACTTCTTCACCAGAGCTATATTAAGAGCTTTTTGATGCTCCTTCTTGACATTAGCCTTTGCTGCCTCTTCAAGGCTCTACACCTGATCATCCACTACTGTGCATAGGAGCTTGAGTTTAGCTAGTGATGAATCAGTGTTGGGAAGATTTGTACCGGGTATCAAACTGGTAAGCGTATCCACAGTCGCTTGAATTAAATCCTTGTCCTTCATCTGTCGGATGATTTCAAGGCACTCTTGAGATACCTTGATGCTCTGCATTAGCTCCATTTCACTTGTAGACTAGAGATTGATAGGATAGGAGAGGTCATCTGGTTTGGCTTGACTCCCGGTTGCCTTCAAGGTCTCCATCTGGGTGCTCTTCTCTGCTTCTCCTACCTTGTCCTCTTCCGCTTTCTTCTTCTCTGCTTCTCTCCTCTTCTTCACTTCCTTATCCTCCTCTTCCTTCTTCCTCTTCTCTACTTCTCTCCTCTTTTCCTTTTCTTTTTCTTCCTCTTCCTTCTTCTTCTTCTCTGCTTCCTTCTTCTTCTCCTGTTCCTTATCTTCTTCTTTCTTCTTCTTTCTTTTCATCTTCTTGCTTCTTTTTCTCTTTTTCATCCTTCTTCTTCTTCTCCTCTTCATCTTTCTTCTTCTTCTCTTCTTCATCCTTCTTCTTTCTCTCTTCTTCATCTTTCTTCTTCTTCTCTTCTTCATCCTTCTTGTTTCTCTCTTCTTCATCTTTCTTCTTCTTCTCTTCTTCATCCCTTTTTTGCTTCTCTTCATCCTTTTTCCTCTGCTCTGCCTCTTCCTTTGTCGCTTCCTATCTGTCCTCGGCTTACTTATCAACTTGTTTAGCCTGTTGCTTCTATCCTGTCACCTCAGATGGTGTTTCCTGAGTAACATCCTCAACATCCAAAGCATCGACATCAATGGTGTCAATCGGTTCAACAACCGGATTTCCTTCATCATCAAATACTTCATCTGGTTTGGATATAACCGGTTCTTTTTTAGCTTGCCGGTTGGCTAGACGCGCTTTGTGAAAACGGTTCTCATATATAGATGAGTGTCTTTTTTGACATCATCAACTCTACCTTCTAACAGCCAGAGTCTTCTTCTTCTAGTGAAGAAGAGTCCTTTATTTTGGTCAATAACATTAAATAATTTAGAATTTGACAGGTCAGGAAAGTACTGTGCAAAAACTTTCTCCCTAATTTCCTGTTCCTTTTCTATGGCAATGCGCCATCTATTGTCTAATTTCGTATATAAAGAATCCGGTGTCTGAGACTTAATCTCTGAGGGCGACCGGTCATTAGCACATAAATATTGAATTATTTCCTTTTCAACCGCTTCCTTTTCATCATCATTAAAGTCATCAAAACACTTAGTTAAGTCATTTAGCACTTTTCTCCTAACATTCTTTATTGTTCTTTGACAATGTGTCAAAGGTTTATAGGAAGATATATCTATATTTACCAGTGCATATGATGCCGGTTCATTCTTTGTCTTCCTCTTTGCTTGATGTGTTTTCTTTGGCTTTTCCTCAGACATAGTTTCTTCTGAGTTTGGAGAGGTATTCCTTGTCTTCCTCTTTCTCTTGAACACTTTAGCTGGTGCTTCTTCTAGTTTCTTCTTGGCTAGTGACCGCTTGGTCACTTTTGGAGTTACAATAGTAACCAGTGCTGATGCTGTAGGCACTGCCTTTTCCTTCTTTACTGTCGATTCTTTTTCTTTCATTGCTGGTGGTTCCTCAACCGGTGCTATCCTCTCTAGGTAGGTGCCGGTTCTCTTTGTCTTAGGATCAAGTGGTGAGGCAATAAGGGTAGAGGCATACCCTTCCAACATATCATACGTCACCTCATAGCCCATTGGCTCCACTTCTTCCTATCTAGGCTCAACAACCTCCATTATGCATTTATCTACTTGGATGGTGAAGCAGATATCATCTTCATATTTCTTGATGATGTCACCTGATATCCTCATTCTTTGGCTCATTTTCCTTTTGAAATCATCAAAATACTTGTTCAGAATATCAGGGTAGCCAGTTCCAATTGCTTCAATGCTTTCCTTGATTTTCTTGGTCACCGGTTGGTCAGCAGACCACTAGACATCTCCTACTCCTAGAAAGTAGCCTTGGAAATAGAAGAACAACCCAACCAGTAGTTGTCCAAACTTGAACCTTAGTGAATTATCTTGTTTGATCGACTTCAGATTCAACATGAGTTGTCTCTACATACCAGTGCACAGATCAAATGATGCATCCTCCTTTATCATCCGGTAAGCGACATTTACTGCTACAGCAGATACAGAGTTAATTTTGCTGGCAGAAAATGTTCGGTATCCAATCACCATACATGCATACTTCACTAGATCATCCTTGATAGAATTGACTATCATGCCTCGTGAGTCGCTCACTGAACCGGTGAGCTTTGACATTTTAGTTTTGCTGACCGTCCTTAGGGCTGACACTTCCCCTGTGTTGTAGAATCTGGTGACTACATGAATTGCCTACAGCGTGATATCATGAGTTCTCTCTAGGTACATCTTATCACCATGGACTCTACTCAAAATGATCCTTATATGATCCTCTGTGAAATCCTCCAGGAAGTAAACATCATTGTGGAGCTTTTTATTCTCCAAAATATTAAACTCCAGTTTGATCTTCTTATCTTTTCCACAAAATAAACCTAATTGGGTGTGGATAGCTAGAGACCCTAGGTCTTCAATCTTGCAATCTATGTAGTCAGAAATTCCCTCTTCTACTATCACACCAGGCGGAACTTGTGATAGGGCATTATACTTGGACTTTCGTTGAATAAAACTTGCAGACTCGTCAGATGCACTAGAACAGGTATGAGATGCGAAAGCCATGATAGAAATTTCAAGAACTTGAGAAATACCTTTTGAAACATGTGAATTTAGGGCTTGCCGATTCTCCTTCACTTCACACTCTGTCGGTTGCTGAATCACCGCTTTGTGTTCTCCACTTGACCGTTTTCAGTTTGAATTTGAATGTCCTTCGTGGTTTCTCAATTTCTTAAAATCTCTGCTCAAATCGCCTTTTCGTCGCTCTGCTCTTTGAAAAAAATTTCTTTGCTCGAAAACTGATAGTGAGAAATGATTTGAAAAATGCTTTTAAACATATTCCTCACCTACCGTCATTAATGCTCCTCCATTAGGGCGTAAACCCTAATTTGCCTTTTTACCATTTCCGGTCTTCTACCAAATGATAGGTATAACATACCGATTAAGTACTTTTATCGGTGTAAACCGGGGGTTTGAAACATTTTGCGGTTAGCTCCCCCTAAGCTTTTCTAAAGCTTAGTTTGCCCGTTCTGTGATTTCCACACTAGGTGCAGAAACCGGTTCCTCTTGTAACACCGCTAGTTTCTTCTTCCAAGTTTTGTTCATATCCGCTTGAACAGTGTTGACATCAATGTCTCCTTCCGGAGTGACTTGTATATCATCAGATATGTCTTTTCTTGCTCTACAGAATCTGGCAATGTGACCCGGTTTGTTGCAGTGATAGCAGACCAATCCAGGTGCTCTCCAAGGTCCATTGTTCATGTTTCCATTCTTCCTTCTGCATGTTGCAACAGTGTGACCATGACCATGATAGACCATACAGTTTGCTCTCCATCCGGTTGCCACTTGATAGCCACCGCTTCTTTGTTGATGATTGAAGGCATTAAATCAATTGTGATTCCGGTTCACAAAAGGTTCAAGACCAACTCCTTGGGTCCTCTGAGGATATCTTCTAGTGTTATTCATAACAGACCTGCATTTAGATGCTCTATGCCCATACTTGTTGCATGCATAACAGTTACCATCAAATCTATAGGATCTAGGCTTATCATTTAGGAAATGAGGAAAATTGTTGTAAGCCTTACTCCTACACACATTTGCAGTATATCCTTCTTTAAGACAGTTAAAGCAAATAGGTTTAAACTTTTTCTTACCTTTATCCTTTGATGTCGGTTGTTTCTTTGATGTTCCAGCATTTGTACCAGAGGTCTCACCTTCCTCATGACTGGAATAACCAAGTCCATTGGTATTCTTGACCGGTTTGGCATATTCAAGCTTTTGCTCTAGCTTGACAGTACTCTTGTTGAACTTAGCAAGTATTTCCTTTGACTCAGAGAGTTCTTTGGAAATAGCAGCATTTGTTACCAACAGGTTTTCATTCTCATAGATGGAAGTGTTCATTTCTCCTTGCATGTCTTCCTTTTCCACTTTGCTTGCATGGAGTTGAGCAATTAGGGCACTCATCTCTTGTTTCAGCTTGGAGATCTCATGATCTCTTTCTTTCACCAAATCTTTAGCTTTCCTCCGGTTCTCAAGCTCTTGACACATCTGGATAGTCAGTCCTTCCAACTCCTTTCTCAGGTTGGAGTTTGATTCTTTCAACTTATTTACGTTAGCAATTAGAGCTTCCATGTCTGCTTCATCTGAAGAACTATTTTTAGATAGCTCCATCAGTTTTTCTGCATGTTCTCTTCTTTTTGCTTGAGATGCCTTGTATTTGACCATAAGATCATCATAGGCTTGCTCACTCTGAGTGAGCCGGTGGGTAAGTTCCCTCAATGTGTATTTCCCCATATCTCTTTCCAAGTGGTTAAACTTATAGAAAGGTAGGCTCTGATACCAATTGATGAATACTAGGAGGGGGGGGGTGAATTAGTATACCAAAAATCTTTGCACTTAAACACTTTGCAAGATTGATAGTAAACCGGTAAAACAATTTAGTAGACAAATCGGTTAACAAATATGCAAACCAAATAGCTAATAATGCATTCACCCACAGAAGCACAAACACCATAACACAAGAAATTTTGACATGGAAACCCAAATGGGAAAAACCATGGTGAGATGGAACTCACAAGTAACTATCTGTAGAATAGGAACCAGACCGGTTAAGGTCTTACAATGTTCTTTACTAGAACAGATCCTGTTAGGAATCTCAATCTCTGTTAGGAGATAAGTCCGATTAAAGACTACCTTGCTAGAGTATTTTAGATCCACAGATGTGAACCACCTTGTTAGAGGATTTACAAAAGGCTTTTGGGCCTACCCGGTTAAGGGCTACAGACTTGTCAAAGATGTGAGTAATCAACAAGTGTTTGATCTATCTAATAGCACAGACTGTTCGGTTAGATCCCTGATAGCTCATTCTTAATGCACTCCAGCATTACTTTAGTCTTCTACACATTCATAATCTCTCCAACTCCTCAACCACCTTAAACCCTAGCCGCAATATCAACTATCGCAACAATAACAACATCAACAAACTAAAACCCTAGACACAAAAAGCATCGTTAATGTGTTGACACCGTCAAACAATCAGTGGATGGTAGCTCATCACGAAATGCCAGTTGCCAGTTTGACAAAAATGAAGACTGGAAAAAATGTGTTATGCCACTTTAATCCCTCGTACCGCTTGAGGTCAACATGCCACTTCAGACCAGGAAACACATTCTGCAAAACATCAATAGTCTAAAGACTATAATACAACATACCAGTTGGAACAAATACCGGTTGTGCTCTAACTCATACATATAAAGGGGATCTCAATGCAAGTGTGTGTCCATCAATGACAATCACAACATAAACATAAAAATTGCCAACAATTGTGTCTTAACGGGTCGTATGGTGTGTTATGACCCCTTAAGACACCATATGACCCCTTAGGACACCATACAAACCATAATGACACCATATGGTGTCCTAAGGGGTCATATAGTGTCCTAAGGGGTCATAGGACACCATATGACCCCTTAGGACACAATGTGAACCCTAACGACACGTAAGGGGTTATATGGTATCCTAAGGGGTCATAGGACACTATATGACCCGTTATAACATTATATGCCCCTTCGGACACCATATGACCCCTTAGGACACAATATGGTGTCGTTATGGGTCATATGGTGTCCTAAGGGGTTATATGGTGTCCTATGACCCCTTAGGAATTCATATGACCCCTTAGGACACAATATGATGTCATTATGGGTCGTATGGTGTCCTAAGGGGTCATATGGTGTCCTATGGGGCCATAGGACACCATATGACCCCTTAGGTGTCGTTACGGATCATATTGTGTCTGAACAAGTCATATGGTGTGTTATTAGCTCTTAAGACATCATATGACCCCTTAGGACACCATATGACCCATAATGACACCATATGGTGTCCTAAGGGGTAATATAGTGTCCTAAGCATTCATAGGACACCATATGATCCCTTAGGACACAATGGGAACCCTAACGACACCTAAGGGGTTGTATGGTATCCTAAGGGGTCATAGGACACTATATGACCTGTTAGGACACCATATGACCCCTTAACACACTATATGACCCATAGCGACACTATATGGTGTTCTAAGGGGTCACATGGTGTCGTAGGGGGTCATATGGTATCCTATGATCCCTTAGGACACCATATGACCCCTTAGGACACAATATGGTGTCGTATGGTGTCCTAAGGGGTCATATGGTGTCCTATGACCTCTTAAGACACCATATGACCCCTTAGGACACAATATGGTATCGTTATGGGTCATATGGTTTGCTAAGGGGTCATATGGTGTCCTATGGGGCCATAGGACACCATACGACCCCTTAGGTGTTGTTATGGATCATATTGTGTCTTAATGGGTTATATGGTGTGTTATGACCCCTTAAGACATCATATGACCCCTTAGGAAACCATACGACCGATAATGACACCATATGGTGTCCTAAGGGGTCATATAGTGTCCCAAGGGGTCATATGACACCATATGACCCCTTAGGACACAATGTGAACCCTAACGACACGTAAGGGGTTATATGGTGTCCTAAGGGGTGATAGGACACTATATGACCTATTAGGATACCATATGACCCATTAGGACACCATATGACCCATAATGACACTATATGGTGTTCTAAGGGCTCACATGGTGTCCTAAGGGGTAATCTGGTGTCCTAGGACCCCTTGGGACACCATATGACCCCTTAGTACACAATATGGTGTTGTTATGGGTCGTATGGTGTCGTAAGGGGTCATATAGTATTCTATGACCCCTTAGGACACCATATGACCCCTTGGGACACAATATGGTGTCATTATGGGTTGTATGGTGTCCTAAGGGGTCATATGGTGTCATATGACCCCTTAGGACACCATATGAGCCCTTAGGACAAAATATGGTGTCGTTATGGGTCGTATGGTGTCCTAAGGGGTCATATGGTGTCCTATGGGGCCATAGGACACCATATGACCCCCTAGGTGTCGTTAGGGATCATATGGTGTCTTAACGGGTCATATGATGTGTTATGACCCCTTAAGACACCATATGACCCCTTAGGACATAATACAACACATAATTACACCATATGGTATTCTAAGGGGTGATATAGTGTTCTAAGGGGTCATAGGACACCATATGACCCCTTAGGACACAATGTGAACCCTAGAGACACGTAAGGGGTTATATGGTATGCTATGACCTGTTAGGACACCATATGACCCATTAGGACACCATATGACCCATTAGGACACCATATGACCCATAATGACATTATATGGTGTTCTAAGGGGTCACATGGTGTCCTAGGGGGTCATCTGGTGTCCTAGGATCCATTGAGACACCATATGACCCCTTAGGACACAATATGGTATGGTTATGGGTCGTATGGTGTCATAAGGGGTCATATAGTATTCTATGACCCCTTAGGACACCATATGGCCCCTTAGGACACAATATGGTGTCATTATGGGTCGTATGGTGTCCTAAGGGGTCATATGGTGTCCTATGACCCCTTAGGACACCATATGACCCCTTAGGGGACAATATGGTGTCGTTATGGGTTGTATGGTGTCCTATGGGGCCATAGGACATCATATGACCCCTTAGGTGTTGTTAGGGATCATATTGTGTCTTAATGGGTCATATGGTGTGTTATGACCCCTTAAGGACACCATACAACATGTAATGACACCATATGGTATTCTAAGGGGTCATATAGTGTCCTAAGGGGTCATAGGACACCATATGACCCCTTAGGACACACTGTGAACCCTAGAGACATGTAAGGGGTTATATGGTATCCTAAGGGGTCATATGACACTATATGACCTGTTAGGACACCATATGACCCCTTAGGACACCATATGACCCATAACGACACTATATGGTGTTCTAAGGGGTCACATGGTGTCGTAAGGGGTCATATGATGTCCTATGACCCCTTAGGACACCATATGACCCCTTCGGACACAATATGGTGTCATTATGGGTCATATGGTGTCCTAAGGGGTCATATGGTGTTATATGGGGTCATAGGACACCATATAACCCTTTAGGTATTGTTAGGGATCATATTGTGTCTTAACGGGTCGTATGGTGTCTTATGACCTCTTAAGACACAATATGACCCCTTAGGACACCTTATGTTGTCATTATGGGTCATATGGTGTCCTATAGTATCATAAGACACCTAATGACCACTCAGGACACCATACAACCCATAATGACACCATATGGTGTCCTAAGGGGTGATATAGTGTCTTAAGGGGTCATAGGACACCATATGACCCCTTAAGACACAATGTGAACCCTAACGACACGTAAGGGGTTATGTGGTATCCTAAGGGGTCATAGGACATTATATAACTCGTTAGGATACCATATGACCCCTTAGGACACCATATGACCCATAACAACACTATATGGTGTTGTAAGGGGTGACATGGTGTCCTAAGGGGTCATCTAGTGTCCTATGACCCCTTAAGACACCATATGACCCATTAGGACACAATATGGTGTCATTATGTGTTGTATGGTGTCGTAAGGGGGCATATGGTGTTTATGACTAGTTAGGACACCATATGACCCCTTAGGACACAATATGGTGTTGTTATGGGTTGTATGGTGTCCTATGGGGTCAGAGGACACCATATGGCCCCTTAGGTGTTTTTAGGCATCATATTGTGTCTTAATGGGTCATATGGTGTGTTATGACCCCTTAAGACACCATATGACCCCTTAGGACACCTTATGTTGTCATTATGGGTCGTATGGTGTCCTAAGGGGTCATATGGTGTCTTAAAGGATCATCGCACATGATAAGACCATACTGACCCCATATGGTGTCCTAGGGGCTCATATGGTGTCCTAAGGGGTCATAGGACACCATACAAACCATACTGACACCATACAGTGTACTAAGGGGTCATATGGTGTCCTAAGGGATCATAGGACACCATATAACCCCTTAGGACACAATATGACCCCTAACAACACCAAAGGGGTCATATGGTGTCCTATGACCCATTAAGACACCATATGGTGTTGTTATGGGTTGTATGGTGTCCTAAGGGGTCATATGGTGTCCTATGACCACTTAGGACAGAATATGGTGTCGTTATGGGTCCTATGGTAACCTAAGAGGTCATATAGTGTCTTATGACCCCTTAGGACAACATATGACCCCTTAGATGTTGTTAGGGGTCATATTGTGTCCCAAGGGGTCATATTGTGTCCTATGACCCCTTAGGACCTAGAGAGAGGAGGGAGTGAGGAAGAAACTGAGGGAAAGAGGTGAGAGAGGGAATTAGATGGGTGTAAGGATGAAGAGGGAGATAGCTCAAGGGATAGGAGAATAAGTGAATTGTGAGAGCTAGAGAGGGGAGGGACAAAGAAGAGTATGTATCTATAAGAATGAAGAGCTCGAGAAGAGGCAAGGGGAGAGAGAGAATATGAGATCTAGTCATAGAGAGAGATGGAACTATGAAATGGGGGTTTCTATGTACACATTTGGCACTCTCCCTATTTGGCATGCGCCAAATGGAAAAATCCATTCATCACGTTTGGTGCACGCTAAATAGGGCGGGCGCCAAATAGGGCGAGCGCCAAATAGGGTGCATGCCAAATGGCCCGCTTTGGGAAAAACTAAACCTATGGGTTGGATTTGCCTTGGGCATCCAACCCAAAGGTTTGGATGACCATTTCAGCTAGAGATGTGTTTTTATCAGAACATTGAAAATTTTGACATATTTTTGGTCGTGCTCTCCATCAGGTTTGCATGTGTTTCAATGAAGTTAAAAAAAAATACCGTGGTAAAATTGAGCTCCCTCTTAGCTATCCAATGATGTAATTTATTTCAAATTTTGATTTCATTAAGTCTTTCATCTATAATTTCTTTTGGCAGTGTGTCCATTTTTTGTCAAAAACCAACATGCACTATTTTGGGTATAGATTTTTACACGTTCATCAGATTTTGAAAAAACTTACATTTTTAGAAACTAGACTCAATTCTACACAATTTAAAAAAAAAAGTTTTATTTTTGATTAGTTTTCAATGATTTTAGGGGGGAGCATGCTCAAATTTCTGTTTTTCAGGATGTGTCCACTTCGAAAATTAGTAAAAAATCATATACTCATTAAAAAATTAGCTGAAAATTTGGCATAAACTACAAGGTGTTAGCTAATTTCTCACTGAAGCGATTTTAAAAATTCAAAAAAAAAGTTAACATTTTAGGGGGGCCACAACAGATGCTATGTTATGTTTCTTGCACAAAAACATGACCACTTTTTGTCGCCCCCCTTTTTGAAGCCCTTAATCTCCACCATTTTCAAAAAAAATTAGTAGTTTAGAAAGTAGACTCGAAGCACTCTGAATCTTGTTCTTGTTTCATCTTCAAATTTGGAGTGTAACTATCTTCAATTTTGAAGTTCAGACTTTGCTGATTTTAGAAAAAAAGTGGCATCTTAAGACCCCCTTTTGGTACCACACCATGGTGCACATACCCATAACTCTTTATTTAGTTATCATTGGAGATTTGGAGAGTCAAGATATTATTTCTACTAGAGTAGTGGGTCGTACATCTTGATTGCACTCCTTTTGTAGATTTTGCACTTGATGATACCTTTGATACTTTAGATGACAACCATTCTTCACAATTTCAAATGAGTGTGGATACTTTTGAGTAAAATTGATGTAGAGGACCCAATAACATCACAAACAACTCAAAACCTTTATTCAAAGGTACTCACAAGTTTATAAGGAAAAATCAACTTGTGAACTCCTTCATTTGGCTTCTTGATCCTAGACGATTCACCCAAAACGTTTTTTCAAACTCACCAAATGGTTTGAAAACCTTGGGGAAGTATTTGAAAAAGGATTAAGGAATCATGACCACCCATTTCATGCACTAGTTCACTTCCCATAACCTCCTCCAAGATGATTTGCTTCACAAAGGGCGTATTTCCTAGTATCCCTATTCAGAGGGTTTTTAGGCCTTAACTCACAAACTTACCAAATGAATTCACAAAAAAATAAACATTAAAATACCCATTATAAAATTACATAATATACTCCAAAACCAGTAGTGATTGCTTTGGAACATGTGCATAAAAAATGGCCTCTTATGTTATCCTAATTAGGCCTATTAGGCCTGTTTTGCAAATAGACTATAAAAAAAAACTTTTCTAATCTACATGAAACTACTCAAACCTTCACAATGGGTCTCTAATAGGTTAAATCCAGAAGTTTTGAGACAAGATACTATCCCTTAGTCATGAGATTACAAAACCCTTATTTTTAAGCCAATATGAGGAGGGTTTCTTAGAAATCCCACTTCCACACTTTCCCACAATTCACCAACTATTCAAACTCCTTGTAAAATTTCTGAAAATGATTTTAGAATACTCTTAATACCCTACCCAACTGTTGTCCAGTCCACCTAGGGCATCATCATAGAGCCATAAAAAGAAATAAAAAACCCCTATAAGTCATTGCAACAAAAAATATATAATATAATAGGTCATGCCACCAAGTTATAGTGCCATAAAGTGGGTGGAATGGCCAAAGCAAAGATTTATTCTTACAAGGCCTGTTGCTGCATGTGCATAGGCAGTTTACACAAAAATGCTTATAAAATTCTCAAAACTTAATGAAACAACTCCAAACCAAATGAAAATGGAAGATAAATCATAGAAATATCATTCCATAATAGTTTCTTTGTATGATAATACCGTATAGAAGAGTATAATTTTTTACAACATGAAAAAAACAGTAAATTTATGGAAAAGTCAATAAATTCTTTATTCTTCTTGAGTGCCATGTACATTTTTTAATCTCCAACCCCCATTTGACCTCTCAAGGGTATTTTATCCCCTTACTACAGTTTTTAAATCACCTTTAACCACTTTTCAAACTATATAACTATTGGGTTTCTAATATGACAACATTACTTGATGCCAACTTTTATCATGACAATTTTTGCAATCTTTCCTTGTTGTTTACAGAACTTTGTGGAAACCACCAAATTGATTTGAAATCACTATAACATGACTAAAAGAGGTAAAATATACCTTGAAACAAGATTATATCTCATGATTACATCAAATATACCTTGGAACAAGATTATATCTCATGATTACATCATTTGACCCATGTGACAACATTTGACAATATTTTCTCCTATAAGCCTTTAGGATAATATGACCCAAAAAAATGAACTGAAACCTACAAAAATGGTTCATAGAACCTTATTTAAATACATTCAACATGAAATGAGACTAAAAAATCAGATTGGACCCATAGAGGCATATGACCAATTAGGTGCTCCTACACCAAAAATTTTGAGAAGGAATATTTGTATTTAGAAGGTATACTTGAGTTTACCTTGTTCTACATATATATCAAGTAGATTCTAGATTATCATTTTTATCAATGTGGCCTAAAATTCCTTATTTATAAGGGGAAATTTTCAACAACAGCATGGGGAAATTTGAGCAGTTTTTAGATGGCTCCTATATTTTTCATTTTCTTTCTTCACATTCCTTTTAGGAATATAATAAATAATTCATACACCATTGGTATTATTTATTTTTTAGGGGAGTAATGTTATTTGACAATCACGGACCATCTTATACATCTAATTTGAGCATCTACCATTCAAGTACTGATCCTACATTGATGGGAGAATCATTGTCTCTTTTCTTCTCTATTATGGTTGGAAAATGTTTTTCTCGCATGCGTTTTTTTTATTCACATTTTATAAAAATATTTTATCTTTTATTTTATCTCTTTTGGAAGGAGTTTTATCCCTTTCTCTATTTTTAAGAGATAACATTTATACATAAATACCTAGCATATCCTAGTATCCAAGTCTCATCTTTTCATCATTATCCATAAGTTTCACTTAAGGGAGTGTTGGTGCGAATACGTGTATTTCCCATCCAATTTTAATCCTCTTTATAGTGTGAACAAGGTACATCATCTTACTCGTTTAGGTAGTTAGGATCTTGTCACACATGTTCACATGTTAAGTATACTTAATGAGTTAGGAATCTCTCTACTAGAATATATTGTAGAATTAAGACACTTGTTATCCTCCTAGTTAGGTGTATCTTTAAAATTTATCAATACAAATAAGGTCACATTGGTATATTTTCCCATTGCATATGCATATAAATGATCATATTTTATGTTATAATATATTTGCACCCATTATTTCAAATTTATTTTCTTTCTTTTTTCTATTGTTGAAGGATATTTTAGTTTTTACAAGTGATCTTGGGAGCTTATGTCCTTGAGTGACTAGAAGAAAATGGTAATAAAAAATCTATTATACCTTTGAAAATATGGATGCCATTATTACTATTTTAATGATGCTAATCTATTAAAATTCACTATTATTTTAAGAAAATAACATGAAGGAAAATAATCTAATAATGTTGATCTACTTATCAATCAATAAATAAATATGTAAAATTTATCAATTGTCGGTGACTGGATAGAAGTAAGTGGATCTATTATATAGAATTTCAAATTAAACATGATAATTATATCACATAACCATATTCAACAATACAATAGATATATTATTTATTACATATAGGAATATAAACAATACATTTAAGAAAGAAATCTAATACAATAATACAAATGGGTATTATTGTTATCATTCTACCCCATAATGACCATTTAAAAATTGAATTAGATCTATGATTATTTGAAACCTTTCATAAAATAAATATTTTAGAAAGATATACTTTGTATTGTAGTACATAATCTTGACCATTCACTATTTAACGAACTCTTTGATTTAGTGATATTAAATCTCAAGATGTTTGGTATATATATAGAACATTAGATTATTTATTATTCATATAGCTCTCTTATGCTCATATTACATCAAGAAAGGTTTGTTTCATGTATTAAATCCTCAAATAGTCTTTTCAACCACACTATTTATAAAAGCTATTAATTTTGTACCTTTGCACTTTTCTTCTTCTATATAAATTGATATATTTATTTAAATATTTCATTATTCCAAGAGAACACTATAGACCCAAGAATAAAATTATAAAGTTGAAGGTAAAAATTTGGTCATCTATGGAACTTATCGAATCTCAATTTGCATGACCAGTCAACCCACTATCATATAAATACTCAAATTTGAGATCATACCTTAATTTCCTTGTAATATATTTGAGAAACCACTTAGCTACATCCTAATTTTTATAGTTAGGTTTTGACATGAGCCTAGATACCAAGCTCACTACAAATGTGATATATATTTAAATAATAGTTAAGTAGATCAAACTTTGAATCAAATATATATAGAACGTGGTCCACCTAATTTGACATATCTAAGTTCTACAAGTTAAGTCCAACTTCAATGGGTCTTGCAACTAGTTTTGCCTTCCTCATCTAAACTTTTTGTAGGATATCTAAAGTACTTTTTTTCACTAGAGATGAATATTCTCTTAATGTTTGCATACTTATATATTTAAAAATAGTATATTTATCCCAAATCTATTGTTTGATGTTAAAAAATCATAACTACTTAAATAACTACAAACAAAAATGGTCTACTAATATCCTCAACACAAAGAATTAAGATAAAAACATCTATAGTTGAAAGCCTAATATAAATATTTAGATTTTATTGACTAAAAAAAAAAATTGTAGGTAAGTGTCTATCCTTCAATACCATTCCCTTGGATCTTGCATAAATCCACACAAAGCCTTCTCCAATCTAAAAACATAACTTTCTTTGGAAGGTATTTTAAATCCTTTAAGATGTGAAATGTATACCATTTTTATCAATAAAGTCATTCAAGAAGGCACTCTTTACATACATTTAACAAACTATCAAACTTTATTGAGTTGGTAAAGACAATTTTTTTGTAGTGTTTATTTATGATACAAGTTCAATTTTTTTAGGTTAATCAATTATACAATCCTATTGAATGTACATTTTGGCTACCAATCTATCTCTATTCTCATCAACACTTGCATGAGATTTATATTTAGTATTATATAAGAACCTTCTAACAAAAAATTTCTTACTAGGAGGTAGGTAAACTAATTCTCACTTATCCCCCCTTTCAATCATTTCTATATCACTAGTCATTGCTTCGAACCACTCTTCTTTTTCTCAATATTGTTTAATATTTTGTGGCTCATTAGTTTTTATGATTCAAGTTATCAATGTATAATTATAATTTTTAACTAGTAAATTGTGGGATGAGGGCTCACTCCTATGTAAAATAACATATCAAACACAAATATCTTCAAGAATGGGGAAAAAGAAGAAAAGAGAGGAGAGGAAGAAATCACAAAAGAGATTTATTAGAAACTCCATATTCAAAAGTCAATCCACCTAACAATGTAGGCCATTAGAGATAGCTTCACAAGAAAGAAAAATTCTAGGAGGGAAATGCTACTTTTTATGCCTTCACTTGCTCCTAGTGAAAAGTGCTTCCATAGACCAATAAGATCACTCATTAATAAATATTGAGCTTCTATTCTCAACTTTTTTGTCCTCATATTCCCTTCCTCGTTTCTTATTAGGAAAAGCATAGTTTAGATTCATAATTTTACTTATTTTTTGAGTGATGTTTGTGATATCAGTGCAGCTAGATCATCCTCATGCTCTAGAAAATCTTTAAGTCTAAGGTTGTAATCACATGAGGGGGCTTTGAGATCTATTTTTTAAGAGTAAGCCTTGCCATGAAGAAAAAACTTTTCTATATGATTAAATTAATTAGAATCTCTTCCTTAAAAATAGTATCCCCTATTTTTTTAGGGCTTTAGATTTGAGTGGGTAGAAAAGGTGGGAGCCTAGAAATTGCCCCACGAACTTAGGATTTTTTTCTACCACTTGTCAATCATCTCAAGTTTTTCAAATTTTTTCCAACTTAATTTTTTATTATTTTACTTTTATTACTCTTGTTGAATTGAATATAAATAATAAAATTCATACAATCACTAGCTTTAATAAATTTCAATGCTCATTTTTTAATGCTTAAAATACTCTACAAAATTCATCGGACCATCTGCTCTTAAATAATCTTAAAAATATTAGCAACAGACATTGAAATTTTTAGGAAGCCTCCTCCATGAAACCCCTGCCAGTATATTGAAAAATGTGATGAATTGAGAATTACCCTTGACATTGAAGACATTCTATGAAATTTGAGGAGCTACTAGAGGATCTAAAGCCACCCCTGTACTAGGATTTTTTATGTTTTGAATAAAACCCAACAACCGCGACACATAGGTGGTACAGGAGCACTTAAACAAATTTTGTTGTGTAGGTTCTAGGAGTTAGGAATCATGAGATTTTGGTTTTTTATAAGGTCAATAGGTTAGTGAACAAGTACTCAGATGTATGTAAGGACCCTAGGAGTCACTAATTGGCCAATGTTGGCCTAAGGGCACCTAACAGTGGTAGGTAGAGTACTTGGTAAAATAAGTTGGTTTTATGTTAGAATAGGTTATCTGATGTTGTTTAGTGATTTTTAAGGTCATTTGGGCCTTTATAAGTGATCTAGGTTTTATTTGGGCCAAAGTTGCTCAATCATGTAAAAGTTGTAAAAAGTTGCAAAAGTTACTCATAGCAACTTTGCAACTTTTGCATTTTCCAAACACCAATGACTAGTTGGTTGTATTTTTTAGTTAAAAGACACTTGTAACCAAACCAAGGCCAATATAAGTCTTGGGAAAATTGATGAGAAGGTGGGTTGAAGAATTGGGATAAGGAGAGCAAGATTTAGCCTTTAATTTTTGTGTTTTCAGAGATTTGCATTGAGTTTCATTGGTATTGTATAGTCTGTACGAACATCCAAGCCCAGAACAAGACATGAATTATTAGAATAGTGACTTTTATTCCATTTCATGGTGATTTGAGGATTTTAAGTGTTATTATTTGTATGTTTTATCAATTTTGTTGTAGGCGGGTCCAAAAGAGCTTAAAACAAGGGTTTTGAATACTCTATGGCTCAATCCTAGCATTCCATGGTGGAACCTTGTACTGAAACCTTGTGGAATAGTAGGAGACCTTCTAAAGTATGTGTGAATTTTTTTTTTCCACTATACCCTAGGGTTGAGTTGGCAAGCAATGGGGATCATAGACAACAGACCCTAGATGGGTAAATCCGTTGGATGGATTTGATTTTAGATTGGATTGGAAATCCTCATGGGTGTACAGACTCGAACCAATCGTTAGAATCCTTGGCCAAATAGATTGGTGAGGACATTTGAGAAAAACCCTATTTTGTAGGCTTAAAGGGAGGGAATTAGGCCTAAAAAGGCTTAGGTGGGTTAGAGACCAAACCTGTTAGGGTTTCAAGCAGATCCAAAGAAAATATGAACTAACAATTATATGTAGATTTAAATACAAAAGATAAAGAAATAAAACAGGACACAGATAACACAGAGATTTAACGTGGTTCACCCAGAATGGGTTATGTCCACCATACACATCTGTCCAATCTTTCTTATTATCCAGCAAAAATAGTACATCAACCTTACAATGCCTTAAGCATCCCAGCCGCTTATAACATGCATTTTTAGGGCAACAAACCAAGTCAACCTTTTTAGGGTTTTATTACAATGTCGGTTTTCATCAACAAAAAAAAGCAAATTTTTTTTTCTTGGGGGCTGCCGTCCCTGAACCCCTGCTTGGGGCCCGACCCGGCCTAGCCCTAGACCCCAGTGAGGATACGTGTTGAGTGTACAGTACTTTGCTGATTAGTCACCACATTTCAACAATCTCCCACTTGGAGACTGATCAGGCTCCACACCGAACAATCTCCCACTTAGAGACTGATCAGGCTCCACACCGAACAATCTCCCACTTGGAGACTGATACTACAGGACACCACTGTACATGCAACATCCACTGGATTAAACACTAGGACTTGACTGGTATAAATTCCACAATTATCAATCAAGAAGACCAACATAAACTGATAAAGAAATCAACTTCTCTTGTGGAACTACCTTTGTGAACATATCGGTAGGATTCTCACCTGTGTGAATCTTCTCAAGCCATAACTAACCCTCCTCCAAAACAGTCCGGATGAAGTGGTACCTGAGCTGAATGTGCTTTGTCCTTGAATGAAAAATAGAGTTCTTTGCAAGATGAATGGCACTCTGGCTATTAGTATACAATGGGCTATCCTCTTGTGTCCGACCCAATTTCTTTAGAAAACATTGCAACCAAATCATCTCCTTGCTGGCTTCTGTAGCAGCAACATACTCAGCTTCAGTGGTTGAAAGTACAACAACCTTTTGCAGCCTAGAAATCCAGCTGACTGCAATTCCTCCTATAGTAAAAACAGACCCTGTAGTACTCCTCCTTGAATCAATATCACCCGCTAGATCAGAGTCAACAAATCCACTCAGAGTAGCATTAGATCCTTTGAAACATAATTCCTTCGTAGTAGTTCCTTTCAAATACTAAAGAATCCATTTCACAGCATTCCAATGTTCCATACCCGGATTACTCATAAACTTGCTCACAACTCCCACTACATGTGCAATATCTGGCCTTGTGCATACCATTGCATACATCAGACTGCCAACAGCTGACGAATACAGGATTTTAGACATTTTATTAACCTCTTCCTGTGCCTTTGGGCACATCTCCTTAGTCAATTTGAAATGACTAGCAAAAGGTGTACTAACTGCTTTTGCATCCTACATGTTAAATCTTTTCAACACCTTCTTTATATACTCACTTTGGGACAAATTCAAGGTTCTATTTTTCCTGTCCCATGTAATCCTCATACCGAGAATTTTCGTAGCTGCACCCAAATCCTTCATAGCAAATGACCTGGCTGATTTCTGTTTAAGATCATTTATATGTTGCATGTTAGACCCAGCAACAAGCATGTCATCAACATAAAGCAATAGGATAATATAACTACCATTATCAAATCTCTTAAAATATACACAATGATCAGAATGACATCTATGATAACCATGTTCAGCCATGAAACTATCAAATTTTAAATACCATTATCGGGGTGCTTGCTTTAGGTCATACAAAATTTTCTTCAACTTGCACACCAAGTTCTCCTTACCTTTGACCTCATATCCCTGTGGTTGCAACATGTAAATTTCCTCCTCTAGATCTCCACGGAGAAAATCTATTTTGACATCTAATTGTTCAAGATGTAAATCATCTGCAGCCACAAGACTAAGTACAGTTCTAATTGAAGTCATTTTTACAACTAGAGAAAATATTTCATCATAATCTATACCCTTTTTCTATGCAAAACCTTTTACCACAAGTCTGGTCTTATATCTTTTCTGACCTCCTTCCTCCTCCTTCAGTCGATAAACCCATTTGTTAGGCAAGGCTCTTATTTTTGCAGGTAAAGGGACTAAGTCCCAAGTCTTATTTTTCATCAAGGAGTCCATCTCCTCTTTCATGCCTAGTTCCCACTGTTGTTTGACATCTACCTGCATTGCTTCTTCATAGTCTTCTGGTTCACCATAATCCATTAATAAAATAGAATACAAAGAAGGAGAAAATATTTCAGGGGGTCTACTTGTCCTCGTAGAACATCTAGCACTTGCAGGAGTTTGTGAGACAATCTGTTGTTGCTAAGCATCAGGTACCTGTGGCATTTCATTTTCAGGAATCTCATCCAACACCACATATTCTTGTTTGTCCTGTTCATGCTTCTTTTCCTACATCTGCTCTTTATACATAACCTTCTCATTGAATATAACATCTCTACTTCTAATTATTTTCTTATTTTCAAAATCTCATAACCGATAGCCATATTCATCTATCCCATATCCAATGAAGGTACATTTCTGAGATTTAGCATCAAGCTTGGTTCTGTTTTCTTTATCAACATGGACAAAAGCTTCGCAACCAAAAGTTTTTAGAAAAGAATAATTTACCTTTTTACCAGTCCATGCCTCCTCTGGAATACCACCATCCAAAGGGGTTGAAGGTCCTCTATTTATCAAATAGACAGTAGTATGTACAACATCTGCCCAAAAATGTAAGGGCAATCCAACATGCAATCTCATGCTCCTTGTACGTTCTATGATAGTCCTATTCATTCTCTCTGACACACCATTTTCCTATGGAGTTCCCGGAACTGTCTTCTGCTTTTGAATCCCATTTAAGGAGCAGTAATCTTCAAATGCTTTGCTGCAATACTCACCTCCATTATCCGATTTGAGACACTTCAACATTTTCCCTGTCTCATTCTCAACCAAAGCTTTCCATTTCTTAAAAGTTTCAAAAACATCTGATTTTTGTTTTAGGAAATATACCCATGTTTTTCTGGTTGAGTCATCAATAAAAATAACATAATAACAAGAGCCACCAAGAGATGATACCTGAGCCGGTCCCCATACATCTGAATGTACAAGCTCTAACTTCTCACTCTTCTTCTCTTTCCCAACCTTGAGAAATCTGACTCTTTTCTGTTTACCATAAACACAATTTTCACAGAACTCTAAATCAATCTTCTTTAGGCCTAGAAATAGATTTTTGGAGTGAAGGATTTTCATCCCTTTCTCACTCATGTGCCCAAGCCTATGGTGCCACATTATCGAATCTGTTCTTGCAACATTTATTGTTGTTGTCCCTGCAGTAACTTTATCTGTAGCAGCTAAGGTAGAGTAAGTGTTACTAGTACATAGATATAATGTGCCTACCTTCACACCTTTAGCTACTACTAATGATCCTTTAGTAACCTTCCACATACTGTCTGAGAAGGTAACCATGCAACCTTCACTACCTAGTTGCCCTGCAGAAATTAAATTTCTTCTTAAATTAGGAACATGTCTTACCTTCTGCAGAAACCAGTCATTACCATTCTGCAACTTGATCTTTATCTTTCTTTTTCCAACAATTTGATAGGGCTCATCATCACCCAAATATACCTGTCCAAAATCACCTTGAACATAATCTAGAAAATATTTTCTATGGGGTGTAGCATGAAATGAAGCCCCAAAATCTATTACCCAGGAATCATTAACATTATCCAAACATAAGATTAAAGCATCTTGTAAAGTATTACTTGCAATATTAGCTTCCTTACTGTCATTTTCATTTTTGTCTCCTTCTTTGTTTTTCCAAGACCAACAGTCTTTCTTTAGATGACCAGGCTTTCCGTAGTACCAACAATCTTTCTTTCCTCTAGATTGAGAGCGTCCTTTCTTTGACTTCCCTTGTGAGTTCTCATTCCCAGGGCCTTTTCCTCTTTCCTTTGATCTTCCTCTGTTCTCCACATTCAAAACACTACCCGATGATGTTGAAGTCTCACCTGTGCTTTTCCTTCGCATTTCCTCACTTAGGATAACACCAACAATATCATCAAATACCAAAGTATTTTTACCAGAGACAGAGTTACTTACAACCATAACCAAGCTATTCTAGCTTTCTGGCAAAGAACATAAAATCAAGAGAGCCCTAACCTCTTCTGCAAAGGTAATTTTTACCGAAGACAATTGACTGGTAATTGTATTAAATTCATTTAAGTGCTTCGGTACAGATCCTCCCTCACTCATTTTCAAATTAAACAAATGCTTCATAAGAAATACCTTATTCAAAGCCGAGGGTTTCTCATACAACTTAGCCAATGTTGCCATCAAATCTACAGCCATTTTTGCTTCTGTTATATTGAATGCTACAGACGATGCAAAGCATAATCGAATGGATCCCAGTGCCTTTCTATCTAAAATGTCCCACTCTTCATCTGACATTGTGGTCGGTTTCTTTGCCTTTCCTTCCAATGGCCACCACAAATCCTTTTGATATAGGTAATCCTCCATCTGCATTTTCCATAACTGATAATTCTGGCCGTTAAACTTTTTGACCTTGAATTTGGAATCCTGCATTGCTCCCACTCAAATCTGAAAGTCCTGCCAATTTATAGAAAACCTCGCTTTGATACCAATTGTTAGGGTTTCAAGCAGATCCGAAGCAAATATGAACTAACAATTATATGCAGATTTAAATACAAAAGATAAAGAAATAAAACAAGACACAGATAACACAGAGATTTAACGTGGTTCACCCAGAATGGGTTACATCCACCATACACAACCGTCCAATCTTTCTTATTATCCAGCAAAAATAGTACATCAAGCTTACAATGCCTTAAGCATCCTAGCCGCTTATAACATGCATTTTTAGGGCAACAAACAAAGTCGGCCTTTTTAGGGTTTTATTAAAATGTTAGTTTTCATCAGTGAAAAATGACAAATTTTTTTTTCTCAGGGGCTATCGCCCCTGAATCTCCGCTTTCCTCGGGGGCTGTCACCCCCGAACCCCTGCCTGGGGCCCGACTTAGCCCCAGACCCAGTGAGGATACGTGTTGAGTGTACAGTACTTTGCTAATCAGTCGCCACATTTCAACAAAACCCAGATCCAGTTCTGAGACATTGTATGAAGCTTCCAAAAGGGTATCCTAAAAACTAAATAGTTCATACCGGTGTGTAGGACTTCTGGCAGATAAGTGCAAAATACCTCACCGGTAGGGCTAATTGGAATACGACTCTTAGTAGGCCTAAAAGAGAAATTTGGCCCTTAAGCTTGGAATCGGTAATCTCCAAAGACCGAGATGAAGGGTTAAGGTTGGAAAAGCAAAAGTAAATCAACCCTATGTGAGCTGGGAATGTGAGAATGATGATCCTATTGTGAAGGGGTTTGGCTCATGGTGAAGGTATGAGTAGGTGTTGGGCTGGAGAGTCTCAATTAGGGAGTGATGGACACTCACAAGTCTAGGGGTGATCACCTTAGTCAGAAGACCTTGAGAAGGTGAGTAAGGGAGAGCCCTACATCCTTGGGAAGGTTGGAAAGAGTGGAACCATTGGATGGTTCAAGAGACAACCTAAGGAGACATAAAGAGTGAGCAAACCCAATAGGAGTGAGCATCCCCTCTACATCAGATTGGTATTAGAGCCACTTGATTGAAAAAAGTGGTGTATGCCAGAAAAAGAGGTAGAATCAAAAGGTAGTAGCATTCCACCTAAGGCAATGAGTCAAGAGGCCATTAGGGAGTTGGTCCAAGATATTCTTAATGAAGCTCGGGAGAAAAAATCCAAGAAAGGTAAGGGAAAGATCACAGAATGGGGTGATGAAATTGATGATGAAGATGCAAATGTGATAGGAGTGGTGACAGAAAAGAAGGAGTTGGAGAAATATCATCAAATTTTCTTGGATGCTCTTAAATCACTCAACAAAGATAGCCTAGATGGTTTACCAGTCTATAGTGGTAGCCTAAATGGAGAAGAGCTATTGGATTGGATAGAAGATTTGAACAATCATTTTGAATACAAGGAGGTTGTAAAAGAAAAGAGGGCCAATCTGGCTAAGAAAAAATTGAAACGATAAGCTTTAGTGTGATGGAACATGATGCAATAAGAAAGAGAACAAACTAGGAGAAAGAAGATCAACTCTTGGGAGAGAATGAAGATCATAATCAAAACTCAATTCCTACCTCTAGATTATGAGGTGCAGATACACAAGAAGTCGATGAGTTTGAAACAAAGAGAAATGGATGTGAGTGCTTACACAGAGGAGTTCAACAAACTAACTCTAAGAGAAAGGAAACAAGAGGAATAAGTTGAGAAGGTAGCAAGATACCTAAATGGCCTAAGACAAAACATTCAAGATGAAATTAGCATGATGGCACTTGAGATAGTACATAAGAGCTTTCAGTTGTCCTTGAGAGAAGAGGACAAGATCAAGAGGAAACATGAGTTCAATCAAAGAGGCAGAGGTGGTAAAGTATTTAGAGGAAGAGGCACCTTTGGAAGGGGTCATAACTCTGGCAAGAATGAAGACGACAATCAAACTAAAAATAGTGGGGATAACTTCAGTAAGAATGGTCAGTTTAGAGGCAACTCTAGAGGAAGAAACAATTTAGAGGCAAAATTGGCACACAAGGAAGAGGACCCACAATTTTCACAGGTAAATGCTTCCATTATCATCAAGTGGGCCACACAATGAACCGGTGTCCTGAAAATAATTCAAGTTCTTATGTAGGTGAAAGGAGAACTTAGTTGGTGTAGGAAGAAGATAATCAAAGTGTTACCTCACCAATCAGAAAAGTTGGACCAGTTCTGGATGGAGAGAACTTGATGTTAAGGAGGACCTTGTTGAAGGTATCATAGGCCAAAGAACCTACTCAAAGAAAAACACTCTTTAAAACCACTTCCAGCTCATATGGTAAGATTTCTAGGGTCATAGTGGATTCAAGGTCTACTGAGAACATTGTAGAAGTTGAAATGGTAGACAAACTCAAGTTGAAAAGGTTGCCACAGACCAATCCCTATAGGTATCATGGTTGAGTAAAGGACATCATGTGTTAGTTGATGAGAAAGATTGGATAGACTTTGAAATTGGAGAGTATAAGGACAAAGTACTATTTGATATACTACCCATGGATGCATACCATTTGTTGCTTGGATGCCCTTGGCAATATGATGTCAAAGCCATACATGATGGGGAAAATAACTCTTATGTTATCACCAAGGAAGGGGGGAAGTTCTAAATGGATCCTTTGGTTGTTCAGGGAGAAGAAAGACATGTAGGTTCAAGTGTTATGTTACTTAGTGGGAAAGAGTTCCTAAAAGAGTTGAAGCATTAAGGGAACCAAGGATATGCCATCATAGTGAAACCAAAAGAAGAGGCAAAGATTGAACCCAAGCCGGTAGTACCTCAAGAAGTGGAAAACTTGTTGGACCGGTAAAAAGACATTGTTGTAAATGAGATACCATATGCTTTATCCCCATACAAAGATGTGAACCATCAGATGGACCTCATACCTAGAGCTACCTTGCCAAACAAGGTTGCTTAAAAAATGACACTTACTCAAAATGAAGAAATAGCATGATAAGTGCAATAATTGCTAGATAAGGGGTTGATAAAAAAGAGTTTAAGCCCATATGCGGTACCTACTATTTTGGTACCTAAGAAATATGGAAAAGGGAGAATATGCACCGAATCAAGATCCATCAACAAGATTAGCATCAGATACCGGTCTCCAATGCCAAGCATTGAGGACCTAATGGACTACTTAGGAGGAGATTGTTACTTTACAAAGGTGGATTTGAAATTAGGTTAACATCAAATAAGGATTAGACTTGGAGATGAGTGGAAAATAATCTTTAAGACCAATGAGGGGCTCTATGAATGGTTGGTGATGCCCTTTGGGCTCACAAATGCACCTAGCACCTTTATGAGACTCATGAATGAAGTGCTTGCAGAATTTATTGGTAAATTTGTGATTTTTAGCATGTTAAGGGAGGAGCATATCAGACATTTAGATCAGGTCTTGAGGAAGCTACATCAAGAAAATTTGATGATCAACTTAGACAAGTGTGAGTTCTTCAAAACTAAACTAGTATATCTTGGTTTTGTAGTTTGTCAAGGTTGTTTGAAAATGGATCCAACAAAGGAAGATTCAATAGTTAATTGGCCTACTCCTAAATCAATAGGAGATGTGAGAAGTTTTATGTGTTAGCTTCATTCTATAGGAAGTTTATTAGAGGGTTTAGTCATGTATGTGCACCCATATTGAATTCCATCAAAGGAGGAATGAAATGTCATCTTAAGTGGACTAGTGCAGTAGATAAGGGGTTTGAGTTGTTGAAAAAAAAAGTAGCAGAACTACCTTATCTTAGGCTTCATAATTTTAATCATCTCTTTACTGTGGAGTGTGATGCTAGCAAGTTAGCAATAGGAGCAATTTTGAGCCAAGAAGGTCATCCGGTAGCATTTTTCTCTTAGAAGCTTAATGAGGCAAAGCAAAAGTATTCTACCTATGATATAAATTTGTAAGCCATGGCATGAGCCCTTAAGAAATGGTGGCATTATCTACTTCCCAAGGAATTCATAGTTTATACTGACAACCATTGACTTAGCTTCTTGAATGGGTAGGATAAGTTACACCAAAGACACATCAAATGGGTTGAGCGCTTGCACGCTTATACCTTCTCCATCAAACACAAGAAAAGAGTCACCAATAAGGTAGCATATGCCTTAAGTAGAAGAGTTCTTACCATCCAAGAGGTGCAGCTCCAAAGTGTGGGGTTAAATGAACTCAAAGATCCATACCAAGGTGACAAGGATTTTGGTGAAGCATATGATGTTTGCACCAAGTTTAGTAATGTTGGTCATGTTGCCTATTCTGATTTCATGTTGCAGGAAGGCCTTTTGTTTAAAGGACACTTACTTTGCATACCTCAGTGCTCTATGAGAGACAATATCATCAAGGCATCTTAGGAGGACATTTTGGTCTTGACAAGACCTTAGAGCAGGTTGGAAGGTTTTATCATTGGCCTAAACTTTAGTTAGATGTTAAGAGGTTTGTGGAGCAATGTCCCATATGTCAAAGAGCTAAGGGAACCTCTAACAATACAGGTTTATATCAGCCATTGACCATACCAACCAAACCATGAGAATGTTTGAGCATGGACTTTGCTCTTGGTTTGCCTAGGACTCCAAGAGGGTATGATAGTGTTTTTGTCATAGTGGATAGATTCAACAAGATGGAACACTTTGTCCCTTGAAAATGCACTAATGATTCCTCCTAGATAGAAGGGTTATTCTTCAAGGAAGTTGTGAGGATTCATGGCTTACCGATTAGCATTGTGAGTGACAGAGACACTAAATTTTTAAGTCACTTTTTGCGAACCTTATGGAAGAAATTAGGCACAAAACTTTCCTTTTCGTCAGCATACCATCCACAATAAGATGGTCAAAGTATAGTGGTTAATAGATCCTTAGGTAACTTCTTGAGATGTCTCACCAAACAACATGGACAAGCTTGGGATCTACTATTGGGTCAAGTAGAGTATGCCTATAATGACTCAGTTAATAGAAGCACAGGTTAGAGTCTCTTTGAGATTGTTTATGGATGTCATCCTAGGGGCATCTTGGAGCTTAGAGACCTCAGTCCCATGGACCATAGAAGTGCACAAAGGGAAAAATTTGCAGAGAATATTAAAGAGATACATGAGCAGGTCAAGAAGACATTGTAGCAGCACAATGATAAGTACAAGGCATTGGCAGATAAGAGAAGAAGAGAAGTACACTTTTAGATTGGTGATCTAGTGTTGGCCTACTTGAGGAAGGAGGGATACCCAAGGGACAACCTAGCAAGCTATGAATGAAGAAGATAGGACCTCTTAAGGTGATGCATAAATTTGGCAACAATGCCTATGAGTTAGAGTTACCACCAAACTTGGTCATGTCCCCAATCTTCAATGTATATGATTTGTATCCATACAAAGGATCTCTGATAGCAAAAAATCAAGAAGAACCTACTGATATGGAAGAAGTAGATTGGTTACAAGATTTACCTCCAATCCAACCGGTCACATTAGAATGCATTTTGGATTCTAAAATTGTGAAAAATACTAGGAAAGGAGTCTATAGAGACTATTTGATCAAATGAATAGGGTTACCTGAGTCAGAGGCTACATGGATGTTAGAAAGAGATATCATACAACATTGTACCACTGTCCAAGCTTTATCCACTCAAGAGACTTGTTTTCTTCTTACCCCTGGAGCATGGTGCAGGAGCACTTGAACAAATTTTGTTGTGTAGGTTCCAGGAAATAGGAATCATGAGATTCTGGTTTGCTATAAGTTCAATAGGTTAGTGAACAATTACTTAGATGTATGTAAGGATCCTAGGAGTCACTGATTGGCCAATGTTGGTCTATGGGCTCTTAATGATGCCAAGTAGAGTACTTGGTAGAATAATTTGGTTTTATGTTAGAATAGGTTGTTTAATGATTTTTAATGGTTTTTAAGGTCATTTGGGCCCTCAGAAGTGATCTAGGTTTGATTTGGGCCAAATTTTCTCAATCATGTAAAAGTTGTAAAAAGTTGCAAAAGTTGCTCAAAGCAACTTTGCAACTTTGCAACTTTTGCATTTTCCAAAAACCAATGGCTAGTTGGTTGTATTTTTCAGTTAAAAGACATTTGTAACCAACCCAAGGCCAATATAAGTCTTGGGACAACTTATGAGAAGGTGGGTTGAAGAATAGGGATAAGGAGAGAAAGACTTAGCCTTAAATTTTTGTGTTTTTAGCAATTTACATTGAGTTGGTATTGTACGGTCTGTATGGACATCCAAGCCCAGAAAAAGACATGAATTATTAGAATAGTGACTTTTCTTCCATTTCATGGTGATTTGAGGATTTGAAGTGTTATTGTTTGTAATTTTTATGAATTTTATTGTAGGTGGGTCCAAAAGAGCTTAAAGCAAGGGTTTTGAATACTCTATGGCTCAATCCTAACATTCCATGGTATAACCTTGTATTGAAACCTTATGGAATGCTAGGAGACCTTGTAAAGTATGTGTGCATTTTTTTTTAGGACAAGGGAGGCTATACTCCGGATTTTCCACCATACCCTAGGCTTGGCATGTTGAGTTGGCAAGCAATGAGGATCATGGACAATAGGCCTAGATGGGTAAATCCGTTAAATGGATTTGATTTCAGATTGGATTGGACATCCTCATGGGTGTATAGACCTAAACCAATCATTAGAATCCTTGGACAAACTAACTAGTGAGGACATTTGAGAAAAATCCTATTTTGTAGGCTTAAAAGGAGGGAATTAGGCCTAAAAAGGGTTAGGTGGGTTAGAGACCAAACCTATTGATATGTGGCAACTGATCAACAATGTATGTTGATTAAAACCGACATTGTAATAAAACCCTAAAAAGGCCAACTTTGTTTGTTGCCCTAAAAATGCATGTTATAAGCAGCTGGGATGCTTAAGGCATTGCAAGGTTGATGTACTATTTTTGCTGGTTAATAAGAAAGATTGGACAACTATGTATGGTGGACGTAACCCATTCTAGGTGAACCACATTAAATCTCTGTGTTATCTATGTCCTATTTTATTCCTTTATCTTTTGTATTTAAATCTACATATAATTGTTAGTTCATATTTGCTTCGGATCTGCTTGAAACCCTAACAATTGGTATCAAAGCGAGGTTTTTCTGTAAATTGGCAGGACTTTTAGATTTGAGTGGGAGAAATGAAGGATTCCAAATTCAAGGTCAAAAATTTTAACGGCCAGAATTATTAGTTATAGAAAATGCAGATGGAGGATTACCTGTATCAAAAGGATTTGTGGCAGCCATTGGAAGGAAAGGCAAAGAAAGTGACCACAATGTCAGATGAAGAGTGGGACATTTTAGATAGAAAGGCACTAGGATCCATTCGACTATGCCTTGCACCATGTGTAGTTTTCAATATAACAGAAGCAAAGACGACAAAAGATTTGATGGCGACATTGGCTAAATTGTATGAGAAACCCTCAGCTTCGAATAAGGTATTTCTTATGAAACGTTTGTTTAATTTGAAAATGAGTGAGGGAGGATCTGTAGTGGAGCACTTAAATGAATTTAATACAATTACCAGTCAATTGTCTTCGGTAAAAATTACTTTTGCAGAAGAGGTTAGGGCTCTCTTGATTTTATGTTCTTTGCCGGAAAGCTGGAATAGCTTGGTTATGGCTGTAAGTAACTCTGTCTCTAGTAAAAATACTTTGATATTTGACGATATTGTTGGTGTTATCCTAAGCAAGGAAATGCGAAGGAAAAGCACAAGTGAGACTCCAACATCATCGGGTAGTGTTTTGAATGTGGAGAACAGAGGAAGATCAAATGAAAGAGGAAAAGGCCCTGCGAATGAGAAGTCACGAGGGAAGTCAAAGAAATGACGCTCTCAATCTAGAGGAAAGAAAGATTGCTGGTACTGCGGTAAGCCTGGTCATCTAAAGAAAGACTGTTGGTCTCGAAAAAACAAAGAAAGAGACAAAAATGAAAATGATAGTAAGGAAGCTAATATTGCAAGTAATACTTTACAAGATGCTTTAATCTTATGTTTGTATAATGTAAATGATTCTTGGGTAATAGATTCTGGGGCTTCATTTCATGCTACACCCCATAGAAAATATTTTCTAGATTATGTTTAAGGTGATTTTGGATAGGTATATTTGGGTGATAATGAGCCCTGTCAAATTGTTGGAAAAGGAAAGATAAAGATCAAGTTGTAGAATGGAAATGACTGGTTTCTTCAGGATGTAAGACACGTTCCTAATTTAAGAAGAAATTTAATTTCTGCAGGGCAACTAGGTAGTGAAGGTTGCATAGTTACCTTCTCAGATAGTATGTGGAAGGTCACTAAAGGATCATTACTAGTAGCTAAAAGTGTGAAGGTAGGCACATTATTTCTGTGTACTGGTAACACTTACTCTACCCTAGTTGCTACAGATAAAGTTACTGTAGGGACAACAACAATAGATGTTGCAAGAACATATTCGATAATGTGGCACCATAGGCTTGGGCACATGAGTGAGAAAGGGATGAAAACCCTTCACTCCAAAAATGTATTGCCAGGACTAACGAAGATTGATTTAGAGTTCTGTGAAAACTGTGTTTATGGTAAACAAAAAAGAGTCAGATTTCTCAAGGTTGGGAAAGAGAAGAAGAGTGAGAAGTTAGAGCTTGTACATTCAGATGTATGGGGATTGGCTCAGGTATCATCTCTTGGTAGCTCTTGTTATTATGTTATTTTTATTGATGACTCAACCAGAAAAACATGGGTATATTTCCTAAAACAAAAATTAGATGTTTTTGAAACTTTTAAGAAATGGAAAGCTTTGGTTGAGAATGAGACAGGGAAAATGTTGAAGTGTCTCAAATCGGATAATGGAGGTGAGTATTGCAGCAAAGCATTTGAAGATTACTGCTCCTTAAATGGGATTCAAAAGCAGAAGACAGTTCCGGGAACTCCATAGGAAAATGGTGTGTCAGAGAGAATGAATAGGACTATCATAGAACGTACAAGGAGCATGAGATTGCATGTTGGATTGCCCTTACATTTTTGGGCAGATGTTGTACATACTACTGTCTATTTGATAAATAGAGGACCTTCAACCCCTTTGGATGGTGGTATTCCAGAGGAGGCATGGACTGGTAAAAAGGTAAATTATTCTTTTCTAAAAACTTTTGGTTGCGAAGCTTTTGTCCATGTTGATAAAGAAAACAGAACCAAGCTTGATGCTAAATCTCAGAAATGTACCTTCATTGGATATGGGATAGATGAATATGGCTATCGATTATGAGATTTTGAAAATTAGAAAATAATTAGAAGTAGAGATGTTATATTCAATGAGAAGGTTATGTATAAAGAATAAATGCAGGAAAAGAAGCATGAACAAGACAAACAAGAATATGTGGTGTTGGATGAAATTCCTAAAAATGAAATGCCACAGGTACCTGATGCTCAACAACAATAGATTGTCCCACAAACTCCTGCAAGTGTTAGATGTTCTATGAGGTCAAGTGGACCCCTTGAAAGATTTTCTCCTTCTTTCTATTCTATATTATTAACTGATTCTGGTGAACCAGAAGAATATGAAGAAGCAATGCAGGTGGATGCCAAACAATAGTGGGAGCTAGGCATGAAAGAGGAGATGGACTCCTTGATGAAAAATAAGACTTGGGACTTAGTCCCTTTACCTGCAGAAAAAAGAGCCTTGCCTAACAAATGGGTTTATCGGCTGAAGGAGGAGGAAGGAGGTCAGAAAAGATATAAGGGTAGACTTGTGGTAAAAGGTTTTGCATAGAAAAAGGGAATAGATTATGATGAAATATTTTCTCTAGTTGTACAAATGACTTCAATTAGAACTGTACTTAGTCTTGTGGCTGTAGATGATTTACATCTTGAACAATCAGATGTCAAAACAACTTTTCTCCATGGAGATTTGGAGGAGGAAATTTACATGTTGCAACCATAGGGATATGAGGTGAAAGGTAAGGAGAACTTGGTGTGCAGGTTGAAGAAAAGTTTGTATGGCCTAAAGCAAGCACCCCGACAATGGTATTTAAAATTTGATAGTTTCATAGTTGAACACGGTTATCACAGATGTCATTCTGATCATTGTGTATATTTTAAGAGATTGGATAATGGTAGTTATATTATCCTATTGCTTTATGTTGATGACATGCTTGATGATGGGTCTAACATGCAACACATAAATGATCTTAAATAGAAATTAGCTAGGTCATTTGCTATGAATGATTTGGGTGCAGCTAAGCAAATTCTCGGTATGAAGATTACACGGGATAGGAAACATAGAACCTTGAGTTTGTCCCAAAGTGAGTATATAAAGAAGGCGTTGAAAAGATTTAACATGCAGGATGCAAAAGCAGTTAGTACACCTTTGGCTAGTCATTTCAAATTGACTAAGGAGATGTGCCCAAAGGCACAGGAAGAGGTAAAGAAAATGTCTAACATCCCGTATTCATCAGCTGTTGGCAGTTTGATGTATGCAATGGTTTGCACAAGGCCAAATATTGCACATGCAGTGGGAGTTGTGAGCAGGTTTATGAGTAATCCGAGTATGGAACATTGGAATGCTGTGAAATGGATTCTTCGGTATCTGAAAGGAATTACTACAAAGGCATTATGTTTCAAAGGATCTAATGCTGCTCTGAGTGGATTTGTTGACTCTGATCTGGCAGGCGATATTGATTCACGGAGGAGTACTATAGGGTATGTTTTTACTATATGGGGAACCGCAGTCAGTTGGATTTCTAGGCTGCAAAATATTGTTGCACTTTCAACCACTGAAGCTGAGTATGTTGCTGCTACAGAAGCTAGCAAGGAGATGATTTGGTTACAATGTTTTCTGGAGGAATTGGGTCAGACACATGAGGACCACCTATTGTATACCGATAGCTAGAGTGCCATTCATCTTGGGAAGAACTCTGCTTTTCATTCAAGGACAAAGCACATTCAACTCAGGTACCACTTCATCCGGACTGTTTTGGAGGAGGGTCAGTTATGACTTGAGAAGATTCACACAAGTGAGAATCCTACCGATATGTTCACGAAGGCCATTCCACGAGAGAAGCTGATTTCTTTATCAGTTTCTGTTGGTCTTCTTGATTTATAATTGTGGAATTTATACTAGTCGAGTCCCAGTTTTTTATCCAGCATATGTTGCAAGTACACTGGTGTCGTCTAGTATCAGTCTCCAAGTGAGAGATTGTTTGGTGTGGAGCCTGATTAGTCTCCAAGTGGGAGATTGTTGATATGTGGCGACTGATCAACAAAGTATGTTGATAAAAACTGACATTGTAGTAAAACCCTAAAAAGGCTGACTTTGTTTGTTGTCCTAAAAACGCATGTTATAAGCGGCTGGGATGCTTAAGGCATTGTAAGGTTGATGTACTATTTTTGCTGGATAATAAGAAAGATTGGATGGCTGTGTATGGTGGATGTAACCCATTTTGGGTGAACCATGTTAAATCTCTGTGTTATCCATGTCCTGTTTTATTCCTTTATCTTTTGTATTTAAATTTGCATATAATTGTTAGTTCATATTTGCTTCGGATCTTCTTGAAACCCTAAAAAAATCCAGATCCAATTCTGAGATATTGTATGAAGCTTCCAAAAGGGTATCCTAAAAAGTAAAGAGTTCATACCAGTGTGCAGGACTTCTGGCCGATAAGTGCAAAATACCTCGCCGGTAGGGCTAATTGGACTAGGACTCTTAGTAGGCCTACAAGAGAAATTTGGCCCTTAAGCTTGGAATCGGTAATCTCCAAAGACTGAGATGAAGGGATAGGGTTGGAAAACCAAAAGTAAATCAACCCTATGTGAGTTGGGAATGTGTGAATGATGATCCTATTGTGGAGGGGGTTGGCTCATGGTGAAGGTATGAGTAGGTGTTGGGTTGGAGAGTCTCAATTAGGGTGTGTTGGACACTCAAAAGTCTAGGGGTGATCACCTTAGTCAGAAGACATTGGGAAGGTCAGTAAGGGAGGGCCCTACAACCTTTAGAAAGATGGAAAGAGTGGAACCATTGGATGGTTCAAGAGACAACCTAAGGAGACATCAAGAGTGAGAAAACCCAATAAGAGTGAGAATCCCCTCTACATCAATAGGGAGGATTGTGCTAAGCGATCCATAAAAATTCGATAATTACACTACAAAAAAATCAACACTAGGGTTGGCTATTTTTGACAGTCTGAAATCTAGAAATAAATTTGACATTACAACCTCTAATTTTGTGGTTTATTTGGTTGCACCAGAAGCATCACTTAGGGAGGCCCTCATAATTGATGTTAAATTTATTGACTTGATTAAGCAATGTTTCAATGCACGTAAAAGAGAAATAAGAACTCCACTAACCTCCAAACATTTTTGTGTCATATTCCGTGACCCCTCTCTTTTTTAAATTAATATTAATTTCCAATAATAATTACAAGACAACTGATTATTATCTTTCAAACTCCTCCATGTTGAATCTTTGTGCTGAAAACTTCAATATTCTTATGTTGCCATATCAAAAACACCTTTTAAATAACACATCCATGATCTGTTCAAAAAGTGTATGTCCTTCAAAAGATGCTGAAAACTCACTTTTTCCAATACCTCCAATACCTTACTGTCTAGACAGTGAATTTATCACTACTTTATACCTTACTGTCTAGACAGTGTATGTCGTTCAAAAGATGCTGAAAACTCACTTCTTCCAATACCTTACTGTCTAGACAGTGAATTTATCACTACTTTATAGGCAATACTCTTCATATTTCTCTTTTTCTCACTTGCAAACTACTGTAACGTAATATTGTTTGCAGGTAGACCCGTGCCATTACCTGAGCTTTGTTCTCCAGGATAAATAGTTGATTTCAATGCACTGAAACTTCTTTGGTGTCCATTCATAAACAGTGTTAAAGTCATGTGCAGGTTCAAAGATTCCGTTCACGAATAAACTATGAAGACTGAAACGATGACAATGACAAATTCTGAACAAATGGTTGCACAAAAACATTCCTGTAACTTTCCGATTGCACAAACATTGTGTTGAAATAATTCATCACATAAGAGTGAATGTACGTACGCAATCACAAATTTCATGTTCCAAAGCACTATCAAATTATAGCCTATAATATTTTTGTGCATTATTATAGAAAATAAATATATATCTTTTATTAGTACTTGTCTTTTAAGTATGATTTTGTAATTAATTATTATTAGTTGTTTTTATCAATAAATAAAATTAGAATTATTTTATGCTAAACAAATGTTTATCTTTTGTAATCAATAATTTAATTAAAAATATTTAAAATTTAACTAATGGTATGCAGTGATGTTTTCTTTAGTTAAAACTTTTATATGTTGTTGAAACATTCATGCAATCTAAAATAACTAGCATATATATATATATATATTTTCTTATTATAGATTAAATATGCCAACTCATATCCTTCTCTTGGCGCCGTATTTTATATATAATAAGAATATATATATGCTAGTAGGAGTGGCCGCACAAGGTAGAAAACATTAAATAAGTAGATAATATATAATTTGGTTGTTGTATTATTAGGTTTAGGCTTAATTTTTTGGGTTTAGGTGTAGATTTAGGGTTAGGATAAGAGTTAGGATTAATGATAATCATGCATAGGAATTATGCTTAGGATTTACAGTCGTGGGGGTTACGGTGTTCATTTAGGTATTAGAATATTTTGAGTAAATATGTATGTTCATGTATGTGAAGGTATTAAGATTTAACATTTCATACTATTAAGTTTCTTGAATTTGTTATTTTTTATAAATAAATTGAGTTTAATACATTATTTAAATACATTTTTCATATTTCATCAGTATAATAAATATCTGAATTTTAAAAGATTCATTAAAAATTGCCAATAGAATATTGATTATATTTAAATAATTAATTAGTTGTTAATGTTAATTCAATTAATAATGAAATAAACTAATTGAGTGAGCGTTATTGAAATGTTTTGAAAAACTTTCATATATTAATAAAATACATTTGTAAAACATACTCCAATTTCGGAATGATTTTATATCACCATAGTCACCATACATGTAGTAGACATGAATCGGAAAAATTATAGCGTGTGATGATCAAATTTGAGAACACTGAGTGAAGTGTGGTTTGTTCCAACATGTTTACAAATTCATTCAACATCTATACAAGTAGAGAAATAGAAATTGGAAGGGTAATACAATTCAAGTAGTGATAGTCAATGCAATACATTTTACAATTGGTACTTATGAATGTAAAAGTTGTGTCCACGTCTTTGGGTTTTTGTGAAGCACCTGTTAAAAAAAAAAGCAATTGACATTTTACAATATGCCAATATAGAGGTAAAATTATTTATAATTAATGGTTGCAAAAACTGAAAAACTTATTCTATAATATGGAGGGGGAGTAATGTACATTTTCATTTGTACAGAGCGATATTGATGTCATAGAAATTTCATTGTGTTTTCCATGTCGTCAAATTTATGTTAGGGCCCTGTGAGAAGAAAACAAATTACAATTAAGATTGTCATTCTTATTATTGAAAATATTGATTGTCATTAACAGGTTTTAATTTTCATAATATAGTAGTATTCAAGTAAGTGGAAAATAGATGTACTTCATGAAAGCAAAACTTACGTGAATTGTTCTCGATGGATTGAAGCCTTTCTTCTTCTCTTTTCTTGCTGACGACTTGTTTGAGTTTGTTCAATTTCTCATACCTATCATAGCTGAATGGTGGCATGATCCGTAGTCCCTGTAAGCTTTTCATGTGAGAGATTTCCACGAACATCAAACTGGTTCTTTCTGTTGGCCCTATATCGATGGTAGCCTTTTGAAGAGTGAGCCCTTGAGATTTGTGTATCATTAGTTCCCATGCCAATCACAATGGTATTTGAGAAGAACCACCTCTTTCAATCGCTGGAATTGGAATTGTGGATAGATGACGATCATCGAATGGTAGTCCAGAGTAATTGTCAAATCCAACCAACACGTATGCTGGTGGTTGAGGTGGTGCACTTCCGGGTTTATAAACAATTTTTCTAATATTTCCTAAAGCTCTATTGACAAGTCCCGCTTCTATCCACATATTTGATGTCAACATTAATCTGGCATTTTTGGATAATAATAATAATTCTACATCAAGTTCATCATCCATTCCACTTTCGTTCGCAGTAACATTTCATACTTTTGATGCAATGCTGCGTGCAACTAGATTTTTTAATGATTGTAATTTTTTCTTGTTATGGTTGTGAACATTGTCGTTTGTTGAAAATAAATGCAGACAACTATCAAATTCTTGGTTTCTTGTTGTATCAAATATCGTAGAAGACCTTGTCATTAGTAATATCCAATCATCCAATATTGGTTTTACATCTCTTATGTTCATTAACAGTTGTCAAAAGCGTTCTTGGTCACTGTCTTGGCCTTCTTGTCGATATATATGATCCAAAGTAATAGTTCTAAATTGTTCCCAAAATTTTTTTTCCCATCTTCTACTATTATATGGCGGCCTATCGTTTAGCGGAGGCAATTGTCCAAGATCGCCAACCAGAATCATAGATATTCCTGAACATTTTTTAAAACTCTTAATTATCTTAATTTGTATGTATCATGATATTCACATTTAAACATTTCTATAGTACACTATTTGAAATAGAATGGAATAATTATGATTTTAAAAACTTTAATAGAAGACATACCTACGAAATTTTCATTAGCATTTGAAGGAAAAGCTTGGTGTAGATGTGAATCTATGTTCTCTAATAACCTTTCACCAATAAAACTCATTTCATCAATCAATATATATATGATATGTGCCATCTCCTATTGGAAGGTTGTTAGTATTGTTCCCTGAAGATCTATAAAATCTCTTATGGGTATTCTTAGTATTGAATGAATGGTCGATGTTCCTATATTGAAGGCAGCAACTCCGGTTGGTGCAAGCACAAGTAGAGGAGATCGATTTGGCATGGAAGCCTTTTTTAGTGCTTCATTTATAGCACCTATTAAATGTGATTTTCCTGTTCCAGCCGTACCTTGAATTATCATGTAAAGGAGGCTTTGTTCCATCTGTGAGGTAGTGCGAAATGATAATATTGAGTGCCTGTTGCTGTTGATTGCTGAGGTTGTGATAGTTGACAATCTGTGGTATATCATCATGGATGAGAGAACCAATAGTTTTGATGGTGGCAATGAAATTCATAGCCTTGTTAGTATATTCTTCACCTTCATAATCAGTGGACCAATTTGTCTCTTTATCTAAGTCCCTCCTGCCGAGCATTTCTAACTCTGAAGTTTGCATTAATTGGCCACGGTGAAGCCTAGATATTATCTCCCACTCATTTTTTGTTGTTTCTTCTTTCCTAGTATCATTTTCTTCAGTTTTAGAGAGTTAAATGTTGTCATCATTCTTGGTTTCTATTCTCCATTGTACATGCCATTGATTGTAATTGAATTTGTCCTAATTTTTTTGTATTGTATCATTATTATTCCCAATGTCCCTTTCAATGTTGCGAAAAGGTCTGTATAGTAGCAATTCTAGAAAACAAAATGTGAACCATTTCTCCAAGCCACGTGTTGGAATGGACATGAACCTAGGGAATACTCTGACAATAGTTGCTCTTTTCCGCGAGTTCCATTTGTTCTCACTTTTTCTTTTCAGATTGTATATCCATGATTTTGCTACATCAATCAATGATATTGCTTCCATAGAAAATGGCCTGTTTTGATATGCATCTATGAATGAGTCAATTTATTCTTCATCATTGTTTTCAACATATTTTACCATGCGCTTGAAAACTTCAGTGGAGACATTCAAATTAATAAATTTTTTGCTACTTTCTACCAATGGAAATTCCAATAGCATGTGGCTCATTTCTTGTGCTCCAATGTCTCTCTCAATTATTGTTTCAGTTAGTATCTTTTGATAAGCCTTTGTTGTAGAATCATCTGGGTTTTCAATATTTGCCAACCGTGGTAACATTTGTTGGTATGTTTCAGAACTTTTCCCTGATTTGGCTGCATACTTTGCGATGTATTTAATACATGTCTAGAGAGAACGGGTTGCCAGTCAATATTTTCTCTCCAAAGTTGTAATATGTACCTGTTGTGTGTGTTTACTCTATCATCATTTTGTGTGGGTTCAAACTTCTTCTCACCTGTCTATGGATCTTTGTACATTTTTAAACCATGCAAATTAATTGGCCACGAAGTGTTGTATCTGTTGGTTAAAACTATCAGATTGTTGTATAATTTATCAATGTATTCTATTATGAAAATTGTTGTCAAATTACATTTCTTACCAAAAACATCACCTGCAAACCATTCTTCCCTTTTTCTTATGTAGACATGCTCCTTCTTTGCACATCGTATGTCTTTCAACTATGTTGAGTATTTCTTCGTAGTCATTGTCAAAATCAGCTTCTGCAAGTTGTCTTGTGTTTTTCAAACATGGATGCAAGGACAATTCTTGAAATGGCTGCAAATAAGTTTTGAATTGATTAATTTATGATTTTATAAGGATGTTGATAAATAATTTTTTTGCAAAGATGAACGAATAGTTGCAAACATACTTGTAGGTTTCATTGATGTCTATCTTCTGTAGGGTTCCATGCATGAACAATGCTGTCAAAATATTTTTTTGCACTTTTTCGTTTTACATCATTCGACCAATCAATGTTATCCATCTCTGACGATCCATGTATCCAGAGAAATCCATGTACATGTGCAGATCCTCCTTGTTTCCATTCATATCAATACCAATAATCTCTAACATCAAATCCTTTATGAAGGACATGTTTTCTAAAATTAGAGTTTCATAGATGCATGCATTGTGCAAAAATATGCGGATAATCAATGACATTTTTTTTCGCCATAGCTAAGCTTCATGTGGATTTGATGGTGTTATACCTGGCATGAGTGCATGTAAGTTTGGCCAATACAAATCAACGACACTTAAAGTAAAAAATATAGTCAACGTTCCAATCTGATGTAGCATGTCTGTTAGTTCTGCTCGACATTTTGTCCAGTAAGATCTTGTCTCTCTTAGACTTGTACCAAATCATGTCAACCTATCAGCCAAATGTGAGTTTGGAATATTATCCATATGCTCACGTAGTTCCATTATAGTGATTGGCAATTCGCCTAGATTTCTTTTGATGAAAACAACTATTTATGTTTGTGCTCGATGCCTCATAATCATGTTTGTAATGTAATATCGGAACCTGGGATGCTTCTCAAAATAGTTATCTCTATATCAAATTAGATTCTTTGCATATTCATGGAGATGTACTTGTTTGATCTGAGGCTCCAACCAGTCACATTTCCCATCGGGAAACAATGTTGGGAATGCCATATCTAGTAGTCCTAATGTAGTATACTTGTTGATTGGAGATCCACCAATTGCTGGCCACTCGATTAATGATGATGGATTTGTGTTTGTGTTATTAATCTATGCATGAATCAACTCCATCCCTCTTTGTGCGTTTGGTGGTTTTGATGCCATCAATGTCATGTGATCAATAATGTTATCTTCTTCAGTTTCCAAGAGCGGTCCAACAAACACAATTTCATTTGTATCAGAATGTAATTCCATGGTTACAGTTTTCAGCTGTTCAAATATATTTTGATCAACTTTTTCTGATAAATTTTCAAGTGCACATGTATCAATCGTCACGTCTGCATAAAACTTGTCATTCTGAATTTTGTACTACAGTGCTCTATACAGACACTCTCTATTTATTGTAAAATTGTAACTCGTCTTGCGTTGATCTCTCCTTTGTACTATAATTATTGGCAAGCTTGTAATACAATGTGGCAATTTTTCCACTATTTTTTCGATGTGTTGTGGAAAGCTAATTGTGTGTCCTTTATATTTGAATTGACCACCCGTGGCATGCGTAACTTGTAATATTAGATTTACATGTGCGATAAGCATTTTTTCTACTTGCGTCAAACATGCTAGTTTGGGTGGTTGGGCTCCCGATCCATATTATTCGTAGCTGATAATCTATTTATTCATCTCTCTTGCTTGCATCTGTTGCAAACAGGTCCTTCCAAATTTTGAAATACTTTCATTCCAATATAATATTCTTGGCAAATATGACACATAGATGGCGATTGGTAGGCATCTAAATGATTACGAAATGTCATTTGTACCTTTTTAAATTCAGTGCAAAGTAATCCATTCGGATTTGCAGTGTTATCTATATTGAAATCGATTAGTGGTTGGGATTCCCCTTCTCGAAAATTTCCAATGTTTTTTGTGTTATTTTCATTCAACATTGTTTGGAGAGGTTCCTCCTGAAAACTGATTTCTTGTGGCTGTGCATCTTAAACTAGTTGTTGACATGTAATGAATTGTAAAATTTCAGATTTACTATGTTGTGCCGATAATTCTTGGGTTGATAGTTGTAATCTTCTAGATGCATATGTAGCTCTTTCTGTTTCATTCCTTTGCCTCTTTTGCTCTTCCTTTTTGGCATCTGACATTTGTTCATTTTTTCATTTCCTATATTGTCTCTGATATTCTCTTTGATATTCCTTTCTTTGTTCATCAGATTCAAATAATTTCTCCGATCGACCCATTTCTACAATTTTGTTAAACAAATAAGAAATATACATGAGTCATATACATCGATCTAATTAACATTAATAAAACTATCTAGATTTTATCAAGTTATCAAATCATTATTAATATTGTCAACCTTTTTCAAGTTTGCAACTTTATTAATATTAATATCAATATATTCATTTTTATTGTAATTTATCCAATTATTGCAATATTATTAGTTGATTATTAAATATAATTGAATTCAATATTTTTGTAATGAATGTTTAATTGAATTTTGACACTAAATTTTCCTAATTCAATTTATTTAGTCATTTTATAAAAAAATGAATTCAAACTTTTGTAGTTAGGTTGAGTATATTGAGTATTATATTATATATGTAAGTAATCATTGAAAAAGAGTGTGCAAGTGCAAGAAATGAAAGAAAGAAACATTGTGGAAAATTTATTATCCATGTATTTCATAGTTCAGAAAAGCATGTACATTTGTTTTTACAAAATGTGGAATTACCTTTCCACATACATGTACATCAAAACAAAGTCAACAATTAAGATGACAAACTAAACTCTAAAGACAAACTCAACACACTCAAAACAAAAACTAAACTCTGAAGAGACACAATACATATGTTATGTACATATTAACTGTGAAGTTTGAACTTTTTGCATTATCTATTGATTGAGGGAAAAAACAAAGCCTTCTTTGATTTCCCTGCAATGTTCTCCTTGATATTGCAATTCATCATGTGCGATCTCTTTGAAAAACTGGTCCAGTGGTTGAACCTTGAAATTTAAAAAATGCATCATTTCCTGAATGTCACATACTTGCTACATGTCACTATCATTAATTGATGCTATCTCAATTGCAATATTCTCTAAATGATCAAGAATGCCATGGATCTGACATTTGATTTCATGGAATGCTGTATCCATGAATGATGGGGCAAATATGTTTGAACTTGTTTACTCAGTTGGGCTAGGAGGAGATTTCACAGATTTTGGACTTTCTGTTTTGTCATTACAAAACTCTTCATCATAATAATGTGCATCCATCTTCTATTTAAAAAAGATAAATTTAATAAAAAATCATCTTCAACAAATGATAACTATATATCAATTTCAAAGCTATGTATAGATATGAACTTTCAAAAAACAAAACCTAAAAAATAAACAATAATACCGTTATTTCTATACAATCTAAAATAGTAAACAAACATACAAGATGCAAATTATTACTATTGTATTATTATTACTGTATGCAGGAAAAGCAGGTCGATAGAAATCAATATGCAAAAATATTCTAAAATACTTGTCCACACACACACATAGGACTTCTTGGTGCAAGCTATGGAGTCATGAAGTATAACTGAGCTTCCCAAGGTTGGTCCCATGGTTCTCTATCTTACAATGTCCCTCAAACCAATGTTTTTTCTCTCAGATCACTGAGCAAAATGGTTTAGGGATGGCAAATGCAAGAACGAGGGATGCTTTTGATAGATTTTATAATGAAATGCATCCTAAGCTATGCATGATTCTAAAAATATAATGAAATAGATTATAAGATGACAAGGTTAGTATAAATACTATCCTAACATGATATATTAGTTAATGATTTAGCTAAATGATAAAGAAAGTATTCTAAACATGCATATTTAGACTAAATCCTAGTTAAAAGAGAGGCTAAAATGATGAGCATAAAAATGATATGAAAGCTTGAAAGTATTTGAGCATAAGTATGATACTACAAATTTGAAGGATGATTCAAAATGGAGGAGTGAGAGCTCTATTTATAGCAAAAACAGGGCAATGGATGGTCAGGATTAAAAGAGTTGATCAAGGGTTGAGTTTGAAATTTGGGGATCCATGTTTGCAATTTGCACCAATGAAATGGTGACAAGTGTCAACATAGGGTTGGGTTGAGAGAAGGGGTTGGAGACATTAAATGCCTGAGAAGACCTTATGGTTATCTAGAGGGTAAGGGTCAAGTCTAAGTTAAGATTACCCATTGGATTAAGAGTTAATCCAAGGATAAACCCTTGTGCAAATAATTAAGAGATAATCATGGTCAAAGCATTAAAGGCTTGATGAGACCCTTGGGTTGGAAGAACGCTAAGTTAAAAAAATTTCTTTAACCATGTAAGAGGGTTTAAGTTAACCATTAATGGTTATGAAGACTTTGGGGAATTAAGTGGTTGAAGACTTGAAGCCTTTAATGGTTATCAAAGACTTTGAGGATTTGAGAAGTGACTTCCCCTTGTTTAGGGATGTGACAAAGTTTAGAAGATGGGTTAGACTAATTAGAAGCGATTAGAAGAGTCTAGAAGGGATTAGAAAGGGGTTTAGGAAGGCAAGTGGGAGATGTAGGATTTTGCAAGTGGATGGAGGGATAATAGGATTTAATTGAAATAAAGTTAATTTAATTCAATTTGGTTGCAATTTGGGGAAATTAAATAAATTAGATTTACTCAATTTAGGATAACTATTTAATTAAATTTGAATTTAATTAAAAGTGGATAGGGGGAACTTAATTGAATAAATGATTTATTCATTAAATGGGTATAGTGAATTTAATTTAAATAAATTGAGTAATTTACTTAATTAAATAGAGGAATGTGGATAATTTAATTAAATTGGATTTAATTAAATAGAGAAATGAACATAAAATATTCAGTTAGGAATATGGTCATTTTTATACGTCTACATTTTGCCCCTCTTTGAAGGGACGCGTGTGCACATGTTATTTCAAATAAAATGATGCGTTATCGTGATTTATGATCAAATGCAATTTTTGTGTCGCTCTTTTGATTTGTAAGTTGTGCCCTAGATTTGATTTGATGCATGATGCCCCAGATTCGATATTTGATGGTGATGCCCCCTCGGGAGATGAGTCAATATTTTAAAATTTTTGATTTAATTTGATGAGTTGTGTGTGGTGTGTAGGATTTCGTTTATGTGAAATGTGTGTAAATTGATTCATCTCCCAATAATGTACAATGTGTAGGGTATAGGGGAGACCACGACCATATTACATGTCCGTTTGGCTAACCCTAATTTCATTTTCCCTCCTATAAAAGGGGAAAAATGGTTTAATTAGATTCATTTGTTCATTGTTGACTTTGGAGAAAGAGAATTTGGTCTGAAGAGAAAATGCCTATTTCGTATTCCAGACACCGTTTCGAGTGCGTTCGGAGGTACCGGAGACCTGCAGCATATGGACCACCAGTAAGTCAACATTTTTGACCCTCTTTTGATTTTTGATTTGGTTGTTTTTGGTCATTTTTTGATTTTTAAAAGTCGATTTCAACGTTTTAGCACGTCAAAGTCATAGATTAGTGTATACGAAGTTTTAGGTAGCGCATCAAGTCGAATTTTAGGGTCGCGTCCGAAATAAAATAGGGTAGCACATAGGAAATATAGGTTAGCGCATCTTGTGAAAATAGCTCATGGTGATAGTCGGGTAGCACGTCAGGTCAGCAGGTTAGCGTGTAGGGTAGACCTAGCGCATAGGGGTCGCAGAGGTTCGCATGGGTAAGGGGGTTTAGCGCGTACGGTAAATCTAGTGCATAGGGTCAAACATGTAGCGCTCGGGAGGTATAGATTAGCGCGTCGGTAAGGTTTAGCGCATAGTGCAGGCTAGGTGGCGCATGGGGGGAAGATTTAGTGCATAGAGTCAGTCTAGCGCATAGGGTGAATAGATTAGCACGTAGGAAAAACAGCCTAGCACGTGGGTGAATGCTAGCGCATCGAGAATCTGTTTTAGCGCATCTGGAAAAATTTTGCAAAATGAGGTGATTTGTGAATTTGTTGTGTCGTGTTGTCATGATTTTTATGGATTTGTCCAATATGAGTGTTGATATAACTTGTTTTAATTTGCGATATTTCAAGTTATGTATAGATATCAATGTGTTGTTTTGATCAAAATATGATTTGTGTTTGCACTCTGTTTCAAGTTCAAGGTGTGAAGCCTAATTTGTGTTACAAGCTGATATGGGTTGGAAACTTGAGTTGTTTTACAAGCTGATATGGGTGGGAAACTTGAGTTGTGTTACAAGTTTATGTGTTTTGGAGACTTGAGTTGTGTTACAAGTTTTGATATGGTTTTTGATAACTTGAGTTGTGTTACAAGTTGATATGAAATGATAGGATTTTGAACTTTGATGTAGATGAGAAAATTGTTTCATGTTGTTGATGTGAGTTTGATTTTGATATCGTTGTTTTGATGTGGAAACTGATATTGGATTTTTTTTGCTTGTTGATAGGAGCGATTGGGTGTGGTGCAGTCGCGGGAGAGATTTTCGAGACCGTGGACATTGATACCGCGGTTGACCTAGGCTGATCTCGATATCATTGAGAGATGCAGTTTGACTTCCCTTTTGGATATGCCTCGGTTCATTGTGAACCGAGGGCTACTGACAGTGCATTGGCAGAGAGGTGGCATAGTGACACGAACACCTTTCATTTTGCTACTGGAGAGATGACAGTCACACCAGAGGACTGTTACAGGATCCTGCGCATTCCCATAGTAGGTGCACTACTAACATATGAGCAGTCAGAGGAGGGTGATATAGAGGCACTGCACTGCATCTTTCATGATGAGACAGTCTGTGGTTATGAGATCCCATGGCAGGAGTTCTTAGACCTGGATTACGCACCCCTTCCATCCGTACTAGCAGGGTTTATTGGTGGATTCGTTTGTCTTGATTGTAGGTCAAAGAGATTCTCTATGGGATGGGGGCTGGTATTAGAGGAGATGGTGACACAAGGTCGGAGATTTTCATGGGGATCAGCGATGTTGGCCCATCTATATAGGGGCTTACATGAGGTGGTATACCTCGGTTATGATAGTTTGTCAGCTGGTGTGACATTGTTACAGGTATGGTGCTGGGAGCACATTCTAGCTACGAGGCCATTAGCAGATAGAGACAGGCCCGTTGGAGTGGCATATGCGTATGCATACAGGGGTCTAGTTGTCCAGCAGAAGCTAGGCAAACTAGAGCATTGGAGGAGAGTGTTAGATGATATCAATATGGTCACATGGCGACCATATACAGGATGCGAGGTGTGGGTGGAGGACGAGTTGGAGATGCCCTTTGTATTTATGACTAGATACCTGATCAGGAGGACCCCATTTGTGATAGAGAGGTTTGTGGTGACCCGAGTTTTGAGACAGTTTGGTCACCAGCAGCGTATACCTCAGGGAGCTTGCTTATATGCACGGTGGAGGTAGGATGTAGCCGATTGGGGCCCAACCATTGATAGCGCAGTGGCGGTGGAGGAGTTTGTCGGGTTGGCAGGGCAGATATGGGATTATACCCCAAAGATTCTGGATGCAGGCATGACCGATGAGTTTGCTAGATTATTTGCTGCGCAGGCGGTGGCCAGGATATCTGATCCGGAGGAGATGAGGCCATTATTCGATGATGATGATGAGGAGGGAGATGAGGGAAATGATGGAAATGATGGAGATGATGGAGGAGATGGACGAGGGAGAGGAGCCAGAGGGAGGCGATGAGATAGAGGGAGGAGAGGAGATAGAGGTGTGGAGAGAGCGGTGAGACAGGTGGTGATAGCCAGGGGGAGAGGTGGGTTAGCTATTGGAGCTGGTGGAGAGGGGAGAGTGGGGGAGGTGTTAACTGCAGTGGGGGGCATTGATGAGGCGAGGCGACCAACGCAGAGGAGGAGGATAGATGTGCTCCCCCCTCCATCACCGAGGACAGGTAGAGTGGGAGGGGTTGCCCCTGCACAGGTACCGCTATGGGTTCGGGTCCCTACACATGTTGAGGATGCTCAGATTCAGACCCTACAGGTGACTGTACAGTAGCTGTAGGCATAGGTTTTGACATATCAGCGATAGATTGCACAGTTGACCACTGAGCGTGATACAAAGATAGAGTGGAGGGGGCGAGCGGAGGAGCTTACAGCTAGTGTGAAAAGAGCAGCGGTAGGTGGTCCGATGAGAGACACCCTGAGAGAGCTAGTATTGAGAGCTCAGGAGGCAAAGTACTACCAGTGGCACTATGAGGCTGCGGTACCCAGGGATCGGCGAGTATAGAGCTTTACATAGTTGAGATCTAGTCAATATCGAGATACTGGGTCGTGGTCTGAGAGCCGGGGTGTCACAGGGCCACCGAGACAGGAGCCTCCTGGAGATCCAGGGGCGGGGACATCTGGAGCTAGACCATCTCTGTCAGGGGATAGTCATACTTGAGAGACGTGGTCTCTGTTGTATTTTTGATCATTGGATTCTTTGTACTGGACACGGTGATGATGTATTTTGTACATTTTGGTCATTTTTGAGATATACATATATATATAAATATATACATATATATATACATATATATATGTATATATATGTGTGTGTGTGTGTGTGTGTGTGTGTGTGTGTGTGTGTGTGTATGTATATATATATATATATATATATATATATATATATATATATATATATATATATATATATATATATATATATATATATATATATATATATATATATATATATATATATATATATATATATATGGCACCATTTTCTTTGATCATGTGGTATGTTATATTGATGGATGTGCTTATGTGCTCTTTTCTTTTATGTGATGATGATGCAATGCTTAAATGTATGATGCAGGATATATGTTTTTATATGTTGTGAGATGTATCTTGAAAATGAGATGTATGATAATGAGATGCTGTGTGATGTATCTTGAAAATGAGATGTATGATTTGATATGCAACTATGTTAAAATGATATGCAATTAATTGTAAAATGATATGCAGCTATTTTAAAATGATATGTAATTAATTGTAAAATGATATGCAGCTATTTGAAAATGATATGCAATTAATTGTAAAATGATATGCAGCTATTTGAAAATGATATGCAATTATGTTTTTGGTAGCATCCTCATTTTGCATTTGCCATCCGATATAGCCATATTTGTTTGCTGTCTTTGTAGGTATCATCATTGAGCATTGATTTGTTTAGGATATGTTGAAAATTTATACAAGCATAATGGTATAATTGAACCATAATGACCCGAGAAAAATTTACATGATGTTTTGATTTTGCACGATAGCACAAGCATCAAGGTATAATTGAACCAGGATGACCTGAGTGTGTATTGCGTGAACAGACAAGATTAAATCATTTGTATGCATGAAGTGGAATCAGGCCTTCAGTGATATTCGATGTATCACGTCTCGAGGCAAGTATTCATACAGTACAAGTGATCGCCTCCCAGATAGAAGACTAAAAAAATATTAGAAGTTCCTCATGATCTCTAGCTTTGAAGCATTTAGTGAGAAAAGGAAGAGAATCCAATAATTTAAAACTTTCAAAATGCAAAAAATTGTCAACATTTTATGCGATAATGCAACATTTAGTACTTCAGAAAATCATCCATCCTTGGTATTTCTTGAATTGTTTTGTTTTGTTTTGCGATGAAGCATAGTTGTGGTTGTTGGATATCATGCTTCTGAGTTTTGCAAATAGTTTTGATGTCTTGACTGTTTACAAGTGTTGAATGATTTGAATGCCCCTAGCTGAGCGTGCCTCTCGATGTGAATATGTACAGTGAATTCCAAGCCATGGTGGAATGTGGTAAGAGGATATATATGGATAAACCAAGACAGTGACTACGCTAAGTATGCCCTGAATGGATATGTGCTAAGTGTCGGGCGATGGCCGATAGTATTTTGACGGATAAAATGGTATAGAGATAGATAGAGGAGCCATTCTTTCACAAGAGCGCCTGTTTACCAGGTTTTCACCATTTGTTTTTATTGTACTTTGTTTTTGCTTTTTCTGAATTTTTTGATTTTTTTGATTTTTTTTTCCCCATGCACTAGGCTACTTAAGTGTAGTACTTCTTCAGATGGATGCTGTTAGTTGGTTCATCAAGCACATCGCCTTCTGAAGTTGTTAGCTGATAGGCACCTGATCCATAGATTGATATGATGACATAGGGACCCAACCAGTTAGGTTCAAATTTCCCTTTCTTTTGTCGATCTTGTTGATTTCTTGGATTTTCTTTGAGGACAAGGTCACCAACTTTGAAGTTTCTGGGAATGACCTTGTGATTGTAGCTCCTGCACATGCGTTGCTGATATGCTTTGAGATGAGTGTAAGCATGCTGACGTCTTTCATCTAATAGTTCAAGTTCTTGCAATCGGTTAACTCGATACTCTTCATTTGGGATTAAACCTTTCAAAGAGACTCTGAGAGATGGGATTTCTACTTCCAGGGGTAAAATGGCCTCTGATCCATATACCAATGAGTATGGTGTTGCTCCTGTAGGTGTGCGTATGCTGGTTCTATATGCCCAAAGTGCTAGATTGAGTTGGACGTGCCAATCTTTTCCTGCATCATTCACTATTTTCTTTAGGATTTTAAAGATTGTCTTGTTAGATGCTTCTGCTTGACCATTTCCCTGTGGGTAGTATGGTGTAGAAAACTGATGTTGGATTTTGAATTTTTCACATAGTTCTTATACATCTTGGTTTTTGAAAGGTCATCCATTATCTATGATGATTGAACTTGGAATACCATATCTGCAGATCAGATAATTGAGGATAAAAGAGGCAATTTATTTCCCAGTCACTGTGGTCATGGGAACTACTTCAATCCATTTGGTAAAGTATTCTGTTGCTGTTATAATAAACTTGTGTCCATTTGAAGATGAAGGATGAATTTTGCCCACTAAGTCTAGTCCCCACTGACAAAAGGGCCAGGATGTTTTAAATTGCTGCAGTTCCTGTGCTAGTGCATGTATTAGATTTCCATGGATCTGGCATTTAGGGCATTTCTTAGCGAAGTGATATGAGTCTATCTCCATTGTAGGCCAGTAGTATCCCATCCGTAGAATATTTTTAGCAAGAGTAGTACCACTTGAATGTGTTCCACAAATACCTTCGTGAAGCTCGTGTAAAGCAGAATCAAAATCATTACGATCAAGGCAACGAAGAAGAGTACCATCTAGACCTCGACGATACAAAGTATCAGCGGTAAGGGTGTAACGGGCAGCTTGTCGGATAAAGTTACGTTTTCGGTTACAGGATTGGTCAATTGGTAAGATATTGTTTTTGAGGTAGTCATATATTGGTCCATATAATGGAGAATCTGAACCAGTCAAGACATAGATAACATGTGATTCAGAGTGGTCATAGGCTGGGGAGAACAGTTGCTCTACCAAGAACTCGTAACGACTCTGTTGCTCTGGAATTTGTAGTAGTGAAGCGATAGTAGCCATTGCATCGGCCGCTTTGTTGTTCAATCTTGGTATTTGCTCGAAGGTGATGTGCACAAAATACTGTTTGAAATCATCCACCATTCGCTTGTAGGGTAGTAGCTTGTCATCTTTTGTGTAATAGTCATTGTTGATTTGATGGACGACTAGTTGTGAGTCTCCATAGACCTTTAACTCTGCGATTTTCCATTCTACGACCATTTTGATACCTATAACCAATGCCTCATATTTCGCCACATTATTTGTGTATGGAAACATAAGCCTATATGATCTTGGTATAGTGTGTCCTTCAGGAGTAATGAATAGAATGCCAGGGCCTGAACCATGTTGTGTATAGGATCCATCAAAGTATAGGGTCCATTGTTTGGTAGAGAGAGCAAGAACGTCCCTATCTGGAAATTCAATCTCCATGGTTTGTTTTCCTGGTAGCGGTGCTTCAGCCAGCTGATCTACAATTGCTTGTCCTTTGATGGCTCATCTTTCTGTGTATTGGATGTCGAATTCACTGAGAATCATGACCCATTTAGCCAATCGGCCTGTAAGAGCTGCCTTGCTGAGTAGATATTTGAGAGGATCAATTTTTGTGACTAACTTAATGGTGTGTGCTAGCATATAATGTTAGAACTTCTGAGATGCGAAGACCACTGTGAGGCAAGCCTTTTCAATGAATGTATAGTTGAGTTCATAGCCATTCAGTGTCCTACTGATATAATATATAGCTCATTCCTTTCCTTGTTGATCTTCTTGTGTCAATAGTGCCCCCAGCGATATATCTGTTGTGGAGATATATAGGATAAGAGGCTTTCCTGCAACTAGTGGTACCAGAACTGGTGGATTCATCAGGTACTGTTTGATTTGGTAAAAAGATTCTGCACACTTGGTCTCCCATTTGAATGGTACATTTTTGTGTAGTAAATGGTTAAACGGTATACTTTTATCTGCTAGTTGAGTGATGAATCACCTGATTGATTGAAGTCGTCCTTGTAGAGATCTGAGTTGACTGATATTCTTTGGTGGTGGCATGTCCATAATGGCTTGTACCTTTGCTGGATCTACTTCAATACCTTTAACTGAGACTATATAGCCTAGTAACTTGCCTGATGTAACCCTGAAGACACACGTCTTAGGGTTTAGCTTGACTTGGAATTTCTCCAATCGATCAAAGATCTTTGTTAGGTTGCCGAGATGTTCTTCTCTGGTGAAGGATTTAGCTAGTAAATCATCCACATAGTCTTCCATAAATGTGTGCATCATGTCATGGAATATTGTTGTCATTGCTCTTTGATAAGTGGCCCCTGCATTCTTTAAGCCAAAAGGCATAACATTCCAACAGTACGTTCCCCAAGGACAAGTGAACGCGGTTTTATCTTGATCTTCTGGGGCTATTTTGATTTGATTATAGCCTGAGAAACAATCCATTAGTGAGAGCATTGCATGTCTTGCTGCGAGATCTACAATTATGTCGATACTGGGCAGAGGAAAGTCGTCTTTTGGACAAGCTTTGTTGACGTCTCTGAAGTCAGTGCATATTCTGATACTACCATCTGGTTTTGATACTGGAACGATGTTGGAAATCCATTCTGCATAGTCAACGGGTCGGATGAATCCGACGTCTAATAGTTTCTTTAGTTCAGTTTTGACCATGAGTGCTACCTATGGATTCATCTTTCATAGCTTTTGCTTGACTGGTTTAACTCCTAAAGAGATGGACAAGTGATGCATGATCAAGTGTGGATCCACTCCGGGCATATCGGCATATGACCAAGCAAAGTTAATTTTCTATTCTTTAAAGAAAATGATGAATGCTAATCTTTCTTCCTCTGTTAGAGATTCTAAAAGGTGTAGGTTTCTGACTGCATCTGTGGTACCAATGTTGATTGATTGAGTGGGCTCAATCAATATGGGTGATCGTTCATGAAAGTGCTCAGGAAGAGTGTCAAGTCTCCCATCGTTAGGTGCCTTAAAAAGGTTTTCACCCTCAGATGCATCCTTTATTTTTACTTTTTTGTGATCTAGAGCTGCCATTGACTGGATTTCAGCATCAGATCCTTTACTTGGTTCATTTTTGCGACTGAGAGACTTGGCACTTCCTGGTTTGTAGGCATCGTTACTTTGTTCATTGGTAGAGCCTGTTTCCGAATTTACGGTACATAGCTAATGGATAATAGATTCATCATTTGGGAAAATTGGTATATCACAGATTTCAGGTTCATCCCAGTCGATGAGGTTAGGAAAGACAAGTGGTAAGGAATCGTTAGGTGGATCAAGTTCTGCTACTGTAAGTGTTAGGACGGAGTTTTCATTGTGATTGTTCTTGGTCTTAAAGAAGTCTAGGATTTCGTCGAGGTCTTCGATGGTATTATCTTCCACATAGACTTGTTCATAATGTTTCTGTTTGCTTTCCTTGGCATCATAGATATTTTGTGGTCCAAATTCAAGAGGTCTATCTTCTGCATTATGTTCTTCTTGAGAAAGGGATATAGAATCAGTATCATCAGGGATATCTGTAGTAGCATTGGAGCAGGTACCCCATTCATATTCATTAGAATCAGTCTCCGAGGCATCATCCCAGATTCTATCAGTGCTGTAAACTGGTATGTTGTATGGTGAAAACAAATCTTTAATGATGGATACCATTTTGATAGTTTTTGTTGATTCTGTGTCAGATCCGTCTTCTACTTTCTGTATTTGTTCATAGATTGTGCTTCCTCAGAGAGGAATAATGGTGTCTGGAGATGATATGATTTGTTCTTGAGATTTTGTTGTTGGAATATGAGTTACTGCTGTAGATATGGCCTTCTTGTGGCTTATAAGCTTTCCTTGATGTAACTTCTGATCTTGACATTTCCATGCCTTGCAGATTGTTTTTGCTGATTCAAAAAGTGCTTCCTGCCAGGTTTCTTCTTTGTATTTCATATTTACTTTCCATTGAGGTTTTGTATTTATGCTGGGCGACCATTTTAATAGGAAAGTGGGCTCACAACCCAATCCTGCTTTGTTTCTACTAGGTTGTGAAGGAAGATCTATGGGTTCAGTGACTCCTTCCTTGCATTTCCCAATAGGTCCTTTACCATCATATCCCATTTGCTACATGATTAAATATCCTTTTCCATATAGATGTGTAGGTAGAACAATGTCCAGAGCAGCTGCTCTATTATCTTCTTTCTCATCTTTGTATAACCAGCTAAGAACATCCTTATCTTCTGATTCATGTGCTAGAGTGCCCAATTGGATGAAGGTACCATCAAATTTGGTGATGGGCTGAGTGACTAGATGCATTGATGTAGTAGGCAATCCATGAGATCTAGGTGATGTTGGCAATTCGGCCAAACATAAGGGCTTTAAAGAGTATTCTCCCATACCTTGGTCTATTGGCAAAGTTAATGATATTTCAATACTTGTAATAATAACACCATTTCAATAATTTAAAATTCTTTTAAAAAATAAATAATTCAAAATATTTTTTACAACATATTTTGGTCATAAATCTACATAATTGCAAATGAATTTAATAAAAATATAAATCTATCAAAGTATAAATGCAGCTAAATGAAGGAACTATAATCATTTCCCATTCCACACAAAAGTCCAAAACAGTTATTTCAATTCCACTAATTCCATTTATTGAAAAATACAACCATTTTTTTTATTGAACAATAAAATCATTATGTTTTTTAAGTTTTAATATTGTTATGAACGGCTGCGATTCAACTTTCAAGCGAGATTTACTTTGAAGGTTTTTTTTACATGAATGCCTAACTTGTATATGGATGCCATTATAGAACGTCTATCGATATTCTTTGTGCTCTTTAATTTGTGTACTCTGAAAATCAACTATATGCGGCAATAGGGTTACAGAGGTGTGCAAGCTAGTTTTGTTCAACAACCAACGAATGACATGTGGACAAACAAGACACAAATAATAGTATATCCTAAGCACGCAAGGTAGAAAGATGCTAAATTCAAATTCTCTTTTGATTGTTTCTAGTTTCAATATAAATGAATAATCCATGGGTTTTCCTATATACGTGCATTGATCGAGTGTTCGTATTAAAGGTAAGTTTTCTCTAAATTTTTACATCCCAAAACTTAATGGCTCAAACAAATATTGGGTCTGGACGTATGCACCGACACCATGATAGGAGATGCAATGCACAGAGGTATTTGTGATTGTTAGAAGAAAATAGATACATCGGGGGACATGATAGTTGGACCTGCAAAATCCCTCTTCATGGGGTTTTTTGTCTCATTACCTAACTTGTATTTGGCAACAACATACAGTGTAAAATTATATAGCATTATAATTTGTTCAATGCCCTCTTACCATAATCCCTATATTCTAATGAGCCCTCTTCTTATCATTTGTTCAATGCCATTCAAATAATTCCTTGTTTGACAAATGTAAACATTAAATAACAATTACAAAATAGTTCAAAGAAAACACAAAAATGCAAACGTAGATAGTGAACAGATAACATACCTGCTCTGATGATCACTAGTTTGCCTTGTTTAAAAGTTTGTTTACGAACAGGAAGGTCTTATCTAAAAGCACCAAACAATACCATGGAGGAAACAATTTATTAATAGAAATAAATCATAACACAACTAACTATGCTATTGAATGCAACAAAAGTTGTCGATTTACAACTTCAACTAAAAGAAGGGTAATCAAATTCACTCAAACGGTGTTGGGAAGCTGAATTTTGTGCAGAGTAGTAGATACAATGGTTTCAAATGTGAAGTGCAAAAATATTTGATAGCATTATCATGTACATGCAAATATGAAGCTTGTATAGTTATGATAACTATCTACCCTGACAATCTTGTTTCCATTTTAAACAAGACACGTGTATGCAAAAATATTTGATAGCATAATATTCCCCTCGAACGGTGCGGATTGAAATTGCTTCCTAGATTTAAGGTGAGAAAGAATTAAAGTTTATGATGGATGACTGTGGTTGTAGTGGTACGTCTTTTCGGCGTAATTAAAATAATATTTTGTATAATATTAAGTTTCTAATGTTGATATTTATGATTGTTAGTTGCATGTGATAATGCATCAAAGGAACTAAACCTATATCTAAAAAAATATTTATAACTACTCATCACAACATCATACAAACACAAAAATATCATAAATAATATTATTTTTTCATCTAAGTTTTTGTTCATAAGGATAAACCTCAATTCCTAGTTCAATAAGTATTCTATTTTTCTTTACATTCTATTTTGTTTGTGTGTAGGGGAAAAAGCGAGACTAGGACAATGTACCCTAATCCTTAGAACTTTTGGCACACATTGCGGAATACGAAAGAGCCTAGAGATATCGCACGGTTGGCTACTTCTTTTGGTGAAAGAGAGAGCCATGGGATATCTATTAGGATTTCTATTCCCTTGTTGAAATTGAAAGCTAAAATGATACAAGTTCAAACTCTAACCTCAAAATGTAAGTATGAACTAGTAACAAGTTTGCAGAATTGAGATTAAATAATGAACAGCTGTAAATGTAAGGATAAAATAAGAATGCAGATATGTACCTGGAGTCGAAATCAGACTGAAAATGTTCGGGACGGGGGCGCGGGCGCCACTGTCCTGAAAACTGCACCGGAAACCACTGTTTTGCACCCTGAAACACTGTCTAGAAACTGTCGGAAAGCTGTCTGTCCGGAGGACCAGGGCGCCCAGCGCCTCTGTCCCAGGGACCAGGGCACCCAGCGCCCCTGTCCTGGCAGGACCAGGGCGCCCAGCACCCCTGTCCTGGTCTTCTGAGCTGCAATTTTACACAGGGTTCTGTCTCAGTCTCCTCTTTCCGGATCTGTGTCCTGCGGTGTCGTCCAAATCCCGAAACCTGCAATAATATCTGAAAAGGGGGAAGGGCAGCTATATAGGGTTTTGCCTTAGTCAAACCCCCGCTTTGGTGATTTCCACCTCCACGAATAGCCAAGTTGTTTTGTAAAATGTATTGTGTGTGCAGACCTAGTGTGTGTGCAAGGTCCAAAATGCAAGAAAGCAAACTAGAGCAACCTAGAAAGTAAACCCTAATTGCTTGTAAATGATAATGCAAATGCTCTAAATCAAGATGCAATGTGATCTAAAGCATGAATAAATGATATATTAGAGCTTATGTAAGGACATGAAAACAATATGAAATCATACCCAACCCTCAAGGGAGGAGTACAAGCCAATCTTCAGTCGGTAATCTCCTATTGTTCTTCAATGTCTTCCAAGCCCTAATTGGATGAATGAATGGATTTGATAGATGCTTGATAGAATGATGTTGAGTGTTGTTGAAGTCTTCAAAGATCTGCTCTTTCGCTGCATATCCAGTTCCTGGAAACAAAAATCCCATCCCTTCCAATGAGGAAAGAGAGCTTTTATGTATGAAACCCTAGGTCGTAAATTCGTATTTTGGCCGACCTAGAGATTGAATATCCTGCCAATTTCTTGGGGTTAAGCTTTATTTTATGATTGGATCATGCTCCCAAAATTTCGGGAAAAATGTCCGGGACCATGTTGCACGGGCGCCATGGTCCCGACAACTTTTCACCAAATTTTCAGGGCCGTTGGATATGATGATTTTAGAGAAAATCCCGAAGTTACAGGTGATTTCGAGATGTTTAGACCTCGAAACCAAGCCCCCAAGTTTGAAATAGGACTTAATTAGGGTTTTTGATTAAGTGATGTATTGGAGGAATAAAATGCGAAGGGCACGCTTTAGTGAAAGGGCCCAACTTTATGATGTAGAAAATGATGAAATAGGGCCTTAGAACTAATTAATTTGATTAATTAAGTGCTTAAGGAGAAATGCAATGCAGAATGCAAAATGCGCTAAGGCGGGTGCTAAACTAGGTGTGAAATTGTACCACCGTAGCGAGTGCATACAATTTACGACGCTACATTTAGCCCCCACTTTAGCGGTCATATGAGTACTACGTGCATATGCAAGCTAAAGTACAGAAAAGTAAACATTATTTGAAAAAAGGATATATCCATAAGTCGTCGGACGAAGCCCCCAGCGGTATCTGCAGTACACAGTTAGGAACTGCACCCTACAAAACAAACGTTAGATCACAAAATCACCTAATGCTTACTAGGGAAAGTGATGAAATCTGTGAGTAGCTATATGCCCCTCCCTGTTTCGACTTGCTTATTTAGGGAGGTGAAACAGGGTAACATGTTTACTTGCGACAAATTGTGTAATAGAGTGTTGATGAGGGGTGTTCACTAAATAGGCTTCATCAAAGCACTTTTTGGAACATCCCGAGAGTAGGAGAAGGAAAATACGATTCCAACGCAACAAACGGCTCGAAAATCGCATCTCCCAAACCCAAGTTATGATAAAATGAATGATAGGGGAAAAATTAGGGTTTCGAGAAGTAAGAATAGACAAACGAGAGTATACACTTCGAAAGTGACACTTGTATTCGTTACTTTGCCGATTTTAGGATACTATTCAGTGCAGTGGAGCCCACCTAGTCATCATGCCTTCACGACGACCGGAGCGTCCCACGAGGATCGAGATCCTGCGCCAGGCCGTGATCGACGACGAGCCACTGGACGAGGTGAGTTGACTGAACGTTTGACTTTTGATTTCTCGCATGTTTGACTTTTCCGTGATCGAATGCGGACCTTGAATGCCGACCGGGGCCCACCTAGGGTGCCATGGTCCTTGAGGGGCGCCCTGGTCCCCCCAGGGCGCCATGGTCCCTGACAGGGGCGCCATGGTCCCTGCAGGGCGCCATGGTCCCTGACAGGGCGCCATGGTCCCCTCAGGGCACCATGGTCCCTGACAGGGCGCCATGGTCCCTGATAGGGCGCCATGGTCCCTGACAGGGCGCCATGGTCCCCAATCAGGGCCTGGCGAGGGGTTACAAGGCAAGCATTCAATGTTCAACAGTTTGCATTTGCGATTTCAATGATTGAGTACTGATTTTGGTCATGTTTTCGTTTTGCAGGGTCTCCCGTACATGAGAGAGCATACAGCGGGACACATCCTTCGCACTTTACGAGACCAGATTCCACGGCTGACTCAGTCAGAGAGAGACACCCTATCGATAGTAGGATTGTGGTACATGATTCTTATGCCGGCCATTCGATTTCATCCTGCGATGCTGATGGCACTGATGGAGAGATGGGATCCTGACACCTGTACCTTTCACCTTCCGGTAGGAGAGCTGACAGTCACACTCAAGGATGTGTACCGTATACTGCGTCTTCCTATCAGAGGAGCGACAGTCACATATGCGACTGATCGGGTAGCAGAGGATCATCAGAGGGAGCAGATGTACTACATAGGGAGAGTCATGCCGAGCGAGACGAGAGGTCGTATCATGGTCAGCTGGCTCTTACATCCTACAGGAGAGATACCACTTCTGAGACGCCTCATGATAGCCATCATAACACTACCCGTCTGCCCTAATGGGTGAGGGACACACATGCATGGGGGCCTCACATGGTGTATCAGAGGGATGGAGAGACATAGGAGAGTTTATGCATGGGGTCGGAGTATGCTTGCACATCTCTATCACGACCTTGAGGAGTATGTATTCGGACAGGGTTGTAGTTTGATGACATGCACACTTCTGCAGGTGTGGATCTTAGAGCACTTCAGATGCACCAGGCTCGTCGGCTATCCACTGAGTATAGCGAGCGAGCGACCTAGGGTGTTCGCTTATCCACTGACCAGCGAGTGGAGATTTGGGGATTTGTTGTATTGGAGAGTGACTATTGACAGACTGACATCTGAGGTGATAGTGTGGAGACCTTACCTACTGATGCACAGATGGGATGGTATGGAGAGACAGTTAGCATGTTTACAGAGGAACCGCCTACTGCAAGGACGATATGCACACATCATAGTCCCCTTCTACTTCGACCGAGTACGGAGGCAGTTTGGATTAGAGTAGTGTGTTCCAGCCGATGTGCCCATCTATACTCGACACTCACGGGTCCTTCCCAGACCTAGAGCAGTAGCGAGACCGACGGTGGATGATATCGAGACGACAGACTTGGAGGGATCAGATCAGGATGTAGTCACTGACTATTCTGCAGAGCCTGGAGCACAGCGTAGATATGTTTCATGGTTCATGAGATCATATCCAGGTCCTATCTTTCCACCAGATCATCCGACAGGCTATCCAGGCCCATGGAGACATGGAGACCGAGATGAGGACGAGGGATCCAGGTCAGAGGAGTTAGATGAGGGAGAGGGTCATGAGGAGACGGGAGATCCTGATCCACCTACAGGCGATCAGCCCAGTGACGAGGAGGAGGATGCAGATAGAGAGGAGGACGAGGAGGATGCAGGTGATGATGCGGATGAGGATGAGGATGATGAGGAGGACGACGAGGAGGATGATAGAGATGATGAGGAGGAGTCAGATGCAGCTCCCCACCATTCAGGAGACGATACCATAGCTCTGGATCCACCTTTTATTCCCCAACAGGCGGAACAGGAGGCGATACAGAGACCTGTCACCAGTACCGTCCAGCCTACACCCATCGTGGATAGAGTATTCGAGCGAGGGGAGCCTAGCGGTTCCCAGTCACAGATGCTACCATATCATGATCCCTACTGGCGCGAGGGAGATCCAGGTATAGTAGGTCTATATTGATTGATTAATGCTTTGATGATATAGAATGGTACTAACAAAGATCTATTCTACTGCCACAGCTAATGTGCAGGACTGGCATTCCTTGATTCAGCAGGCAACGACAGACATCTCCATGATAGCATAGATTCCTAGTTCCTCACAGATTACGTACAGGCCTCAGGGGAACGCGGGTCGGCATGAGGATTTGTTTTTCCCATTCCGATTACAGGTAGATATATGGAGGGAGAGAGAGAGAATCCTATCAGAGGATCTCCGTCAGGCGCGACAGAGAGAGGGAGTCCTATCGGAGGATCTCCATCAGGCATGACAGAGAGAGAGAGTCCTATCAGAGGATCTCCATCAGGCGGGGCAGAGAGAGAGAGTCTTATCAGAGGACCTCCAGCAGGTGCGGCAAGATCTAGTAGCGGCCCAGACCGAGGCTACCACCTATCGTGCGATCCTCATGGATAGGGATCGTAGGAGTTCCTCTCGGAGTCAATCACGATCTGTATCGCGCTACACACCCATGGGTCCACCTCCACGGCCAGATCAGGAGGGAGCATCCAGTCGACACTCTCCAGCCACTAGCCCTAGGGATAGGAGCTGATTGTATGATGTAAGAGAGAGATCACATTTTGGATATACAGTGACCTATGTTTGTACACGATCCACACATATATATGTATATATACATGCTTCTCATTCTGTCTCAAATGTGTTATCTTTAATGCCTAAAACAATGTATATTTTGTTTTGATTAAATCTAATACATTTGGTAAATGTACATGTATGTTCAGAATTTAATTTCTATGTGATTGATTTCTCAATGCTCCATGATTAAATTGATACATGTGTGACTTAACTAGAATATTTAATCAAGTACGACATTGATGATAAGGAAGAAATATGCATTAAGTCTAAGAATCATACAACTAATGTGATTTAATTTTGAACTTAAACACAACATGATACGATTCTACTTAACACATAAAGACATTGTATAATATGCTAACATAAAAAATGTAAATCTTTTACAATTTACATAAATGAATTCAAGACAAACCTATAAAGTAAGAAGACATGCTTGTCAGGAACGAAGCAATATAGATCAAACATCATAACATTTAATTCTATTTTGCTTTTAATTAAGAAACACTAACATATTATCCAATGTTGAAGAAGATAGATAAGAAGTGAAGAATTTAAGCATAATATCTACGCAAGTGCATAGCATTGATAGGTTCTTTAAGAGGCGTACCGTCTACATCCGCTATTTTGTAAGCACCTGATCCATAATCCTCAATAACGATATATGGTCCAAGCCAATTAGGACTAAATTTTCCCTTTTCGGCCGACAAGGCATTCACATTGCGCTGATTCTCATAAAGGACTAAATCACCTACTGAGAAGGAACGTTGAATAACCTTGTCATTATAGCTTCGTTGTAGAGTTTTGTGATACGCTTGAATATGCTCAAGAGCGTTTATACGCTGTTCATCAAGCATCTCAAGCTGTTGAAGTCGTTGTTCTCTATAGGAGTCATCATCTACTATACCTTTAAGAGAAACCCTAAGTGATGGAATTTCTAACTCTAAGGGCATAATAGCGTCAGCACCATAAACAAGATTATAAGGAGTAGTTCCCGTAGCAATTCGTACACTCGTTCGGTAGGCCCAAAGAGCGTAGATTAGCTGGTTACTCCAATCCTTAGCATGCTTATTTACGGTTTTACGAAGAATTTGCTCAATTATCTTATTGGATGATTCGGCTTGGCCATTTGACTGAGGGTAATACGGTGTAGAAAATCGATGTTTGATATGATACTTCTCAAGGAATTTCTTCACGTCCTTGTTCTTAAACAATGTTCCATTATCTGAGATAATAGTGGAAGGTATCCCAAATCGAGAAATAATGTTTTCTAGAAGAAATTGACAAATCACTTCAGCAGTAGTAGAGCGAAGGGGAATAGCCTCTACCCACTTCGTAAAGTAATCTGTTGCAGTTATAATGAAGGTGTGTCCTTGAGATGAAGGAGGAGAGATTTTTCCAATAAGATCCAAACCCCATGCGGAGAAAGGCCAAGAAGCTACTTGAGAACGAAGTTCTTGGGCAGGAGCATGAATCAGATTATTGTGTTGTTGACATTGGTGACATTTCTTAACAAATGAGAAGGAATCCTTCTGCATAGTTTGCCAATAGTATCCCATACGAAGCAACCTATGAACCAGGGATTTGCCCCCAAAATGCCCCCCACAGGCACCCGAATGTGCCTCTTCAAGAGCAACAGGGATTTCCGACTTGTTAAGACAACGAAGAAGAAGACCATCATAACCCCTTCGATAAAGGACATTAGAAAGGATGATATACCTAACAGACAGCTTGCGGACTCTAGCCCTAGTGTTCCTATTAGCAGAATCAGGGAAGGTACCATCGGTCAAATATCTTACAATATGCGAGAACCATTCATCTGAGTCTACAAAGTCACAACATGTTACCAAGCTAGAATCATCTTCAATAGCTGGAGAAGTAAGATTGTGAATAACGAAGTTAAGATCGACCATAGGGTCCTCTAAAGATACTAACGAAGCCACACATGCCATCGCATCCGCATGTCGGTTATCTTTTCGAGGGACCGGTTCCATGGTATAAGAATCGAAATTTTGTAATAAAGATATAGCAAGGTCTTTATATTGTGATAATTTGTCTTGTTTTGCTTGATATATTCCTATTACTTGTCTTATAATTAATTGCGAATCTCCATAGATATGTATGTGTTTTTTTTTAAGAGCTAGGGCTGCTTTTATTCCTGCTATAAGAGCCTCATACTCAGCAATGTTATTGGTACACAGGAAATTTAGACGATATGATAAGGGAATAGGTTTCTTTGTAGGAGAAACCAAAACAACCCCTGCCCCCGATCCCGTACGACACTTAGAGCCATCAAAATATAACTCCCAAGTTTCATCTTTCTCTATAGAAAGAATGAAATCATCAGGAAAGGACTCAGGGTTAGGGAATGAAAAAGGTGAAGGAGCCTCAACTAAGTGATCAGTCAACGCTTGTCCTTTAATTGCTCTTTGTGAAACAAATTTAAGGTCAAATTCAGTTAACATCATAACCCACTTAGCGAGACGTCCTGATAAATCAGTTTTAGAGAAAAGATGCTTCAACGGATCAAACTTAACCATGACATGGACTTCTGAATTTAAAAGATAATGTCTCAATTTCTGAGTCCCAAACACCACGGCCAAGCATTGTCTTTCTATCGCAGAATATCGGGTCTCATAATCGAGTAAGATACGACTTATGTAATAAACCAGACACTCCTTACCATCTTTATCATGTTGTGCTAACAATGCTGCGAGAGCATGAGAAGAAGCAGCTGTATACAGGATAAAGGGTCTAGAAGGTTTAGCAGGTTGAAGAATAGGAGGACTAGCCAAATACACTTTTAAATCTTCAAATGCTTGCTGACAATCCTCATTCCACTGAAAAGTGATATCCTTTTTAAGAAGTTGAGTAAAAGGAAAGGTACGATCCGCAAGCTGAGACACAAACCTACGAATAGCCTGAATCTTTCCTTGTAAGCTTTTAAGTTGAGATACATTTCGAGGAGGTGGCATGTTAACAATAGCATCTATTTTCTTAGTGTCCACCTCAATCCCACGATGCGAAACTATGAACCCTAATAGTTTTCCACTATCCACACCAAAAACACATTTTCGGGGATTCAAGCGCATGTGATATTTACGAATTCTTTCAAAGATTTGACGAAGGACTTTAACATGATCCATGCGAAGAAAGGATTTAGCCAAAATATCATCAATGTAATCCTCTAAAATCTTATGCATATAATCATGAAAGATAAGGGTCATCGCTCGTTGATAAGTTGCACCGGCGTTTTTAAGTCCAAAAGGCATCATTATCCAACAAAACGTACCCCAAGGAGTGGTGAAAGCGGTTTTGTATGGATCTTGAGGGTTAATGAAAATTTGATTGTAGCCTGAAAAACCATCCATGAAGGATAAGAGGGCATGTCCTGCTGTAGAATCAACTATCATATCAATGTTTGGAAGAGGGAAATCATCTTTTAAAGAAGCCTTATTTAGATCCCGAAAGTCGGTACACATTCTTATTTTGTTATCTGGTTTAGCCACAGCGACAATGTTTGAAATCCATGGGGAATAGTCAATAGGGCGGATAAATCCAGCCTCCAATAATTTTTCAATCTCAGCTTTAACAAGCAGAGCTATCTTAGGATTCATTTTTCGAATCTTTTGTTTCACGGGCTTAGCATCAGGAACTAAGACAATATTATGAGTAACAATCTTAGGATCTATACCAGGCATGTCAGAATATGCCCAAGCAAAAATCTCAGGGAATTCATGCAATAGTTCTTCATATTGTTTCTGTTCCTCTTTATCCAAACATTTTCCAATTTTAATGATTTGTTCTTTGTTGCAAGGATCCATCTTAACATCAGTGGTATCACTTATGAGAAGATTACTTTGTTGAGGAGTATCCTTTAACTGAGGGAATTCTTTCACAGTCTTATCATTATCAATCTCTTTTCCAAAATAAGCTTCAGTATTCAAACAATAAGGGAGTCCTCTATTGTGATGATAACGAGGAAGAGTGTCATAGGCTCCCAAGAACTCAGCTAAAGCGTCGTCGGTAGGGAAGATATCTAGAGCACAATCACCCGAAGAATCCTCATCAATATACTCAGGGTGTTGTATTGATAAAGATGTAGAGATGGCATTAACACTAATGTATGGTCTTTTAGAGGCTTTAGTACGTCTGCAGGGATTATAGCCAAGTCCAAAGGCATAATGTTGAAAATTAGTCTCTAGAGGAACTCTATTCCCTTGTTCATTAGCACCACAACCTTTTCCATGATACCCATGCTTAGCAAAAATGCGAAAACCACGACCATAGCGATCAGCCATTTCAGGAAAAGAAGGTGGTTTTTCATAAGATAAAGAATCAAACTCTTCATAGTTATAGATGTGAGAAGAGGAAGTTTGAGAAGCGGCCACAAAATTATTACTCATAGCTTCAGGCAGGGTTGATTGACTTTTAGCTTCTTCTTTCTTTTCAACTTTGTGATTTCCAGCTTCTTCCTTCTTTTCAACTTTAAGTTCTCTAGAAGGAATCTTATATTCACCCACAAAGGTAGGGTTAAAGTCAAGAGATCCCCAATCATCTTCTACGAGAACCTTCTCAGGTTCAAAATCCTTTTTATGTGTAGTTTCAAGCCGAGAAGGATCTTCCTTAGGAATTCCAGATTCATCCCAAGGATTTTGATCATTGGAAAGCGAAGACTCATCGATTGGTTTCTTGTTTAAAGAGTCATCACTAGACGAGGATGGCGTAGAAGAATCTCCTTTGGAATTAGATGTTTGTAGACAAGCTTGAAAATTAGTATCACCCATCAAGGTATATGTCTTGTTGTTATAAATGAATTTAACTTGTCTATGCAATGTAGAGGGGACAACTTGCATGCTATGAATCCAAGGCCTCCCTAATAACAAATTATATGTTAAATTTCCCGGCATAACATGGATAGGAGTAGGCAAAGTAACAGGTCCCACTGTGAGAGGTAAGGTGATGATACCCAATGAAGTCTTAGCCACATTGTCAAAACCACGAATGGAACGAGAGTCAGGCTCCATAAGAGAAGTATCCACATTCATCTTATGTAATAGATTGATGCTACACACATTAAGGCCAGAGCCATTATCTAATAATGTTCGTCTTATAGCAGTGTCTTTCATGACAACCACAATCATCAAGGGATCATATTGTTGTTGGACTTCACTAGTAGGCAACTCATCTTGCGTAAACACAATTTGAGGCTTAGGATTCATCACAGAGTTAACAAAAGATGCTATATTACTAGATGTATTCGGTGGAGGAACATTCAAATCTTTCAAGGCATCTTGTAAAATTCCATGATGAGCGGAAGAAGTTTGAATCAAATCCCAAAGGGATATCTTAGCAGGGGTAGTTTTAAGTTGTTCTATGAGATCATATTCCTTACCCATAACTTGCGAAATACGAGGAGCTTGAGGAAGGATTGGTTGAGGATTAGGAAGCGAAACTGGAATAACAGGAGGAGGATTGGGTTGCTTATTATTTCTGGTATGATAAGTATGGGCAACCGCATGATAACTCTCTCTAGTTATTTGCTTAGCATAATTGTAAGGACTTATAGGTTGTCTTCCTTGTACGGTAATGATTGGTTTATTTGGAGTACCAAAGGAATCATGATCATACCTCCCTTGGACAGTAAGGAGAGGATTCTTAGGAATTTGAAAGGTGGGAGAAGGATAAGCACCTTGGACTTCAAAGAGGGGTTTATTATATTCATTCAAATTTATCATGTTAACCAACTTAGAGATCTTGTTTTTGTTTATAGGTTTCGACAAAGCCACAAAGTCATCAAAGGCATCATCCAACAAAGCATAATCATATCGTTTAAAAGGTTTATCTTTTGATTCAAAAGGAGACATCTCCTCATAGAGGGGATTATTGAAAACAACCATGTTACTAGATTCAGGGGAAGAGTGGATAGGAATGTATCCTTGAGAGGAATCATTCGACTTATCTTTCTCATCACACCTAAATGGCATAGTAACAAGGTTTATGAGTTTTTGGTAAAATGAAGGTTTAGCATCCTTAGGGTTTAAAAACTCATCTAAAGCTTCATCTAATTCATCTTGGCTATACTCATAATAATCATCAAATGCATGAACATTTTGCAAATAGAAATCTGACATTTTGAAAAGATTGCATAAAATTTAAACACACAATGCAAAGAAACACAAGTTCTCTCTCTTTTTTTTTTTTTTTTTTTTTCTTTTTCTCTTTTAATGAAATGAAATGAAAACACACTAAATCTAGATCTAGATCTAACAAATGCAATGCAAGAGGAAGCAATGATAGATTCACGTCGGGTTCACCAAAATGTGTAGGGGAAAAAGCGAGACTAGGACAATGTACCCTAATCCTAACTTTTGGCACACATTGCGGAATACGAAAGAGCCTAGAGATATCGCACGGTTGGCTACTTCTTTTGGTGAAAGAGAGAGCCACGGGATATCTATTAGGATTTCTATTCCCTTGTTGAAATTGAAAGCTAAAATGATACAAGTTCAAACCCTAACCTCAAAATGTAAGTATGAACTAGTAACAAGTTTGCAGAATTGAGATTAAACAATGAACAGCTGTAAATGTAAGGATAAAATAAGAATGCAGATATGTACCTGGAGTCGAAATCAGACTGAAAATGTTCGGGACGGGGGCGCGGGCGCCACTGTCCTGAAAACTGCACCGGAAACCACTGTTTTGCACCCTGAAACACTGTCTGGAAACTGTCGGAAAGCTGTCTGTCCGGAGGACCAGGGCGCCCAGCGCCTCTGTCCCAGGGACCAGGGTGCCCAGCGCCCCTGTCCTGGCAGGACCAGGGCGCCCAGTGCCCCTTTTCTGGTCTTCTGAGCTACAATTTTACACAGGGTTCTGTCTCAGTCTCCTCTTTCCGGATCTGTGTCCTGCGGCGTCGTCCGAATCCCGAAACCTGTAATAATATCTGAAAAGGGGGAAGGGCGGCTATATAGGGTTTTGCCTTAGTCAAACCCCCACTTTGGTGATTTCCACCTCCACGAATAGCCAAGTTGTTTTGTAAAATGTATTGTGTGTGCAGACCTAGTGTGTGTGCAAGGTCCAAAATGCAAGAAAGCAAACTAGAGCAACCTAGAAAGTAAACCCTAATTGCTTGTAAATGATAATGCAAATGCTCTAAATCAAGATGCAATGTGATCTAAAGCATGAATAAATGATATATCAGAGCTTATGTAAGGACATGAAAACAATATGAAATCATACCCAACCCTCAAGGGAGGAGTACAAGCCAATCTTCAGTCGGTAATCTCCTATTGTTCTTCAATGTCTTCCAAGCACTAATTGGATGAATGAATGGATTTGATAGATGCTTGATAGAATGATGTTGAGTGTTGTTGAAGTCTTCAAAGATCTGCTCTTTCGCTGCATATCCAGTTCCTGGAAACAAAAATCCCATCCCTTCCAATGAGGAAAGAGAGCTTTTATGTATGAAACCCTAGGTCGTAAATTCGTATTTTGGCCGACCTAGAGATTGAATATCCCGCCAATTTCTTGGGGTTAAGCTTTATTTTATGATTGGATCATGCTCCCAAAATTTCGGGAAAAATGTCCAGGACCATGTTGCACGGGCGCCATGGTCCCGACAACTTTTCACCAAATTTTCAGGGCCGTCGGATATGATGATTTTAGAGAGAATCCCGAAGTTACAGGTGATTTCAAGATGTTTAGACCTCGAAACCAAGCCCCCAAGTTTGAAATAGGACTTAATTAGGGTTTTTGATTAAGTGATGTATTGGAGGAATAAAATGCGAAGGGCACGCTTTAGTGAAAGGGCCCAACTTTATGATGTAGAAAATGATGAAATAGGGCCTTAGACCTAATTAATTTGATTAATTAAGTGCTTAAGGAGAAATGCAATGCAGAATGCAAAATGCGCTAAGGCGGGTGCTAAACTAGGTGTGAAATTGTACCACCCTAGCGAGTGCGTACAATTTACGACGCTACAGTTTGAAATTGTCAATGTAGCCAAGCTTTGTATCATATCATTGATCTAGTTTATTAATTTGCACTATTTTATAGACAATTTAAGCTCTTTTTGCCTTAATTATTAACTAAAGGCATCCCATTTCAAAAACAATATTCCAAACAACCGAGCCCAAGATGATATTCTTGGGCTATTAACGAAATTTCTATTATAGGCCATGGTTGATTAAGTTATATAATTTATGAATTGACTCGAATTTTCAAATAAGATATGATCTTAAATAAAATGATAAGAATAATCTTCTTAAGAAGTAGAATTAAAGTAACCTTTTTGATATACTAATGTTTTATTTATTCTATAGGCCATGGCCGATTAAGAATTATAATTTGTACAGACTGACCTAAATTTTCAAATATGATATGATCTTAAATAAAAGACTAAGAATAATCTTGTTAAGAACTAAAATTAAAATGATCTTCTTATTATACGAACATTTAATTTATTCTAGAATAGGATTAATCATGAAATGAATAATAAATCCCAACACAATTTTTTTTAAAGGATTGCTAACAGGTTAGTACAATTTAGGTAGAATTCTAAATCGATTAGTATGATATGAGTTTAATACATCAAAAGTATATGTTATGAAGAGATGATCTTGACGTAAATTGGAACTATTTATACCAAAGTCAACAAATGTCTCAAGCTTTAAAGAATAATCAATACAAATTTAGGCCTTTTCCTTGACCATCCATAGCCTATTTTCTATTCAACCATAAATGGAAAGTAGGCATGATTATCCTCTTATGGGTGTGGTCTTGAATAAACAAAAATAGGTTTTCCTTATAAATATAACTCATATCATGAGAGAATACTAATCTAAAATGAGGAATGAATGGTCTAGGAAGAGGCCTTGGTCCCCTCAAAGTTACAAATTTTAGTTCCAATCAGCTTAAGATTTATTTGGGGGATGATAATAGTTATTAATGAAATGAGTGAACAATGGTTCATCAATACATATATAACATGCAATATCCTCTTAATGTTTGCATATACATGAAGATGGCACTGTTTGAAAACTATGGTTTCAATCCCACCAATTAAAAATTTGATATAATTCACCTCTATTTTTTTTTAGAAACTGATTTTGGGAAGTCATGAGGTATTAAATGTTTCATGGTTGCAACATATTTTTGATTATATTAGTAGGGAGACGACCTTGACCAAAAGAGAAGCAGAGTTACATCATATAGAAAACACCAATTGTAAAACAACTAGCAAAAAGGAACCAGTATTAATAAAAAATGTTCTAAATTTTTCCTACCCCCGAAACTATTTCTACAGATACTAGTCATACCCAATGTTGATAGCATAAGTATCATAATACCTATACACATAAGCTATACTATTAATGTTGTTTCTAGCATTATCCATATCAACCAAGGCTGAGTCAGTCAGTAAAATTAATTAACATAAAGTCTGTCAAATTGGACTCGCATGCCCCTATTAACCGTCTGAATCAAAACATAACCAAAAGATCAAAACAAAAAAAAAATCAAGAGACCATTACTTCTTCTTTATCATATTTCATTCTCGCTCGAGCTTGCCAATATTTTTCTTCCATTCCTCTTGCTGATCATCTTCGTCCTCCTCCATCATCTCTCTTATACCCTTATTTCCCTTTTTCTTCCTCATTTTCTTCAGTCTACCTTTAACAAAATCCATGTGCAAGAACGCATTCTTATTAATCCCATCTGTGATATTGTAGAGAGAATTGAAAGTGTCACACAAAAGTCATCTTACTATCCTGATCTTCATAATTCTTTTCCAGCCTTGCAATTTTCTCCTTCATATCATTCACTTTCTCCTCAACCGTGTTTTTATCCTCCTAGGTCGACCCCAAAGGTGAATATGACACCATTTCCATATCTTCAGAGGAGACTGGGCTATTGTGCTCTTTGAAAGGAGACTCCTGTTCACTTTCTGATTTGTTGTTTTCTTCCTCAATTTCCTCTTCTTCATCCATGTTCTCATCTGGGCTTTCCGTCTATTCCTCCTTATCTGCATTGACAACCTCACCCTCAGAGTTATCCTGAGAGTCGGCCTCATCTTCAATATCATAAATTTAGTACAAATTAGACTTAGTATTGGTAGGTTGTTTTCTCTCCTTGGCGTGAAGCCTAGCCGATCTTTTTTCCCTTGAGCTACTCTCAATTTTTTCTTGCTCTATTCCTTTCACCTCTTCCTCTTCCGAGTTGTGAATCTATAGGTCAATGGTCAGGCTCTTTCCAACAGAATCACTACTAGACCTCTTAGCTTTCCTTAGGGTGTTTTTAGGCATTTCACTTTTCCTTTTGTCTGGGGTTAAATCCAACAAGGCCACCTAAAAGGAATTCTTTTCCAAGGTCATAACAAGGCCTTTTCCCATGCTTTTACCAGCACTTGAGAAGATAGACGTCTCCTTAGAGTTCTTAGAGATTAAACTGGGATCATTTTGGGGGGTTTTCTTACAGGTCCCCTCACTAGCAGAGGCCGAGGCAATACAGCTGGAGATGGGAGTATGATCAATGACATACTTATACATTAGGTAAATTATACCCTGATGTAAGGGCGGATTCACCCCATTTTGAATACAAGCACTGACAGATGAGAACAAAAAGAATAACATATTTATCGTGACGTGGTGCCTAATGTGGTTCAAAATGGGGAAGTGATAGCCATGGATGGTGGGATAATGATCCTCTAAGGTAAAATATTTCATAACATGATAGCTAAACAAAGGAAAAGGTTTAGGTAGGGCCAAACAATCAATACCCATTTTGGAAGGGAACTAGTTTTTTGCCTTTCTCAAAGAATTTCTTCATGAAGCCTTTGTAGTCCCCGGTGCTCTTTTTCTCGACTTTCTCTTCTTCATTCTGCAATCTGGTCACCTTGGCTATGTATTCAGGTGTCACCATAAAGGTAATTACTCCCACCGTAGCTGCTATGCCATCAAAAAATAGTTTACTATTGCCGGATACCGAGGTGCTAACTGCTGTTACAACTCCATCCCAACTGCTTGGTAAGGAGCATAAAAAGAGAACATCTTTGTTCTCATCATCTTGTGTCATTCCCACCGAATTAACTTGGTTGATTAAGGTGTTAAATTCGTTGATATGATTTTCCATAATGCTACCTTCCTTCATCTCGAGTTTATACAACTTCTTCATTATGAACACCTTATTTGCAGCTGATGCCATTGCATACATGTCTGTAAGCTTGTCCCATACCACTTTCGTTGTTGTTTCAGCTGTGACATTGAAGAGGACATTATTGGACAGCGAGAGAAAAATCGTTGATCTTGCTTTCTTGTCTAGTTTTTGCCATTTTTCATCAGCCATCGTAGATGGCTTCTTCGCTTTCCTTTCAAGCGTGAGTGAGAGGTCTTGCTTAATTAGCAAAGACTCCATCTGTACTTTCTACAAACCGAAATTGTGTCAAGAGAATTTCTCTACCTTCACATCTTCCATGATTTCGGAATTACAACCACCAAAATCTCAACCAGCGATCGAACTTAGCTCTGAGAAAAATACACAATTTATCGTAGTTCGGAAAATTTGCCTACATCCACACTCAAAGATGGGGAATCAATTATATTATGATTACAATTCTGGTTATACAAACACAGCAGCTCATGGCTTCACAAAAACCACCAACAAAATCATATTCAGCGAGCTCTGTTAAAGAGATTCGGGAGAGAAGTTGAAAAGCCAATTATTTGGCGGCAAGATGAAGTCCAACAAAAACGCGGCCAATCCTTTTGAAATTTTGTCAATTCTTCATTGTCAACAATTAACTGAGCACTTTGATCTTTGAGGTACATTCTCTGTAAATTGATATCACACTAACAGTCACTGCAACTTCTCACAGTTGTCTTCTCACAGTTGTTATTACTCGATGTATGATATTCAATTCTCCTGTGTTCGCATTGTAGTCATCTTTGAACACCACCAACACATGCTCAGGCCAGTGGCTTTGGTCCATGGAGATTCTTTTTGAAGGGAAGATGAGCCGAGCACAAGTATCTCTCTGATACAGATATTGGACCACTTTCTTTTCTTTGTCATATATATCTACATATTTGGGGGAAGTTCACCATTTGCCAGTGGTGGTAGAGATGGAGTTCTAATCTTAACGAAACCCTAGTAACATCCGTCCCCATTCCAGGTGCCCTGCAAAAGCTCTAAATTTTGCAACTCCGATTGCTGAGGCTTAGACGGGGCCGCGCCAACTCTGTAGACAGAACGAATTACAAAGAACCAAATCATATATTCAGTTCTGAAATTTAATTTAATTTTTTCCTCTGCATTTTTAGCTACTTGGAAACAAATAAAGTTAAAAAAGGACTTAAACTACTGCCGTTTTCATGCAAACTTTGAGCAACTACTGAAAACATTTTAGTGCGTTTTACGATAACGGGAAGCGGAGTAAATTATAGAGAGTGATACTTACCCTTCTCTACATTATGAACTATTGTTCGGTGAAATCCTCCAATATTTCCACATCATAAACTCATTTTTTCTAATACCTCCAATACCTAACCACATAACACAACAAATTCTTTATATTTCACTTTTTCTCACTTGAAGGTACCGTATTTTCAGTAGTACTTTTGAAACACAGTAGTGTTTGCAAATACAACAGTGCGATTACCTCACACCGAGTTCTCCACGATAAATAGTTGATTTCAATGCACTAGTGTCTGTTCGTAAACAGTGTTAAAGGCATGTGCAGGTACAAATATTCCATTCAAGATACACAAACAAACTATGAAGACTGAAACAAAGATAATGATAAATTTTAAACATTTGGTTGCACAGAAACTTTCTAATCGCATGAACCAATTCATCACAAAGTGTGAATGTAATACGTACATAAATATTGATTTCAATGCAATGCAAGCTCTTTGGTGTCCATTCATAAACAGTGTTGAAGGCATGTCCAGGTACAAATATTCCATTCACAAATAAACTATGAAGAATCAAACGATGACAATGACAAATTCTGAACAATTGGTTGCACAGAATAATTCTTGTATGCAAAACAAACGTTTATCTGTTACAGAGTTTAAGAACAAATCTTTTAATAAAAAATATTTAAAAACTTAACTAATTATAGAAATGGTATTTTCTTTAGCTAAAACTTTCACATGGCATTGGAACATTTACACAATCTAAGACAATTGAAATAATATTTTGTATAATATTATCTTTTCAATGTTGATATTTTTGATTGTTAGTAACAAGTGATAATACGTCAAAGGAACTAAAATCTTTATTTAAATATTTATTTATAACTACTCATCACATAATTATACAAACACAAAAAACTATAGATTATATTTTCTTTTGATCTATCATTTTGTTCATGAGGATATACCTTAGTTCCTACTTCAATTAAGTATTCTACATTTTTAAATATTCTATTTGGTTTCAAATTGTCAATACCCACCCAAGATTTGTATGGTACCATTGATCTAGTTTGTTAATTTAAACTATTTTATAGATGATCCAAGCTCATTTTTCCTTGATTACTAATTGAAGACATCCCATTTCAAAAATTGTATTCCAAACAACATAGCCCAAGATAATATTCTTGGGCTATTTACAAATTTCTATTATAGGCCATCATTGATTAAGAATTACAACATAGCCCAAGATAATATTCTTGGGCTATTAACAAATTTCTATTATATGCCATCATTGATTAAGAATTATAAATTGTGGGCTGGCTTAAATTTTCAAATAAGATATGATCTTAAATAAAAGAATAACAACTAAAAATAAAATGATCTTCTTGATATAATAATGCTCTATTTTTTCTAGAACATGATTAATCATGAAATGGATCATAAACCCCACATCAAATTCTAAAGTGTTTCAAAAGGATTGTTAATAGAGGAGTACACATTAGGTAGAATTCCATATAGATTAGTATAATATGAGTTTAATATAAAAATTATATGTTATAAATAGATGATCTCGAAGTAAATTGGAATTATTAATACCAAATTTAACAAATTTCTCAAGCTTTAAAGAATAATCAATACAAAATGTAGGCCTTTCCCTTGACCACCCATAGCCTATTTTCTATTCCACCATCAATGGAAAGTAGGCATGATTGTCATCTTATGAGTGTGGTCTTGAATAAACTAAAATAGGTTTTCCTTATAAATCTTTAATTCATATCATGAGAGAATACTTATCTAAAATGAGGAATGAATGCTATAGAAAGAGGCCTTGGTCCCCTCAAAGTGATAAATCCTAGTTCCCATCAAATTAGGGTTGATTCAGGGGATGATAATAGTTATTAATGAAATGAGAGAGTTGGCTTTTAGATAGATATAACATGAAATATTATCTTAATATAAATATATCTACATAAATATGGTAGTGTTCAAAAACTATGGTTTCAATCCCACCAATTAAAAATTTAATCTAGTTGACCTTTATTTTTTCAGAAACTAAGTTTGAGATTTCATGAGGTGTTCAATGTTCCAAGGTTGGCACATGTTGCTGCTAATTTTGTCCTTTGTAGTTTAAACCAGATATATTATCTAACTAGTTCCTAGTTAAGATGTTTTTGCAAGTGTGCTCACATGTTAAGTTTACTTGGTGAGCTAGGAATCTTTCTAGAAGTCTTTTATAGAAATGGGATCTTATTTCCTAGTTGTCAGATGACATAGGATTAAGACACTTTCCATCATCCTAGTTAGTCTTATATCTCAACCTTGTGTATATAAATAAGGTCTCATATGTACATTTTCATGATTGCATATGCACATCATTGGTCACATTTGATCAATATATTTGCATTCATCATTGGAAATTTATGCAATTTCTTTTATTTCTTGTAGAAGGATATGTTCATCTTTGCAGGTGATCCTGGGAGATTGAATAGTTGAGTGACTCTAACATGGTATTAGTGCTTCAAATATGCAAATGCCTTCTCATATTTGATCGTGAATTTTTTCTTGAGATATTACAAGATTGCAAGTCTCGGTGGATCTTGAAAAGTTGAGTATTCTCTTCTCTCGCATCAAATGATACCTAGAAAATATAAAAAAATGATAAAAATATCAAATTAGGGGTTTTCTCTTTGTAACTTTATATTGGAGCTTCATTACGGGTTAGAGTCAACCACTACCATCAAGTATAGAAGGCCTAAAAATAACATACTTTCATACATAATATTTGATATTTTTATAAATAAAAAAATAGATTTTTCTGCATAACTATCCTAAAATTGATGCCCAAATGATTGTCAATAGAGACTACCTTAAAATTGATGGTCAAATGATTGTTATCTAGTAGTTTCTTAAAGTTGATGGCTAAATGACCATTAGTAGATTTCTCCTCCAATCTACTTGGTCTCTCAATTACTAGTTTCTTTTTGGTAGTAGAACTTTAAGAGGGCATGTGTCAATAATAGGAGGTTCTTTATTGTAATAATTTTTGTATTCCGACTTCGAAAGGGAACTTGTCCACCATACAAGCTCATTTTGCTAAGTATATTTATATTTGGGGTAGAATTTATTCTCTTCATAGTGGTGAAATTGGTTTTTAATTTGTGTCATTTTATTGTATATATTACACATTCTTAGGGGTTTATCTTAGTTATTCTCATTTCGGGAACTTTTGGGACTCCATTATTATGCCCACAATAACATTTCTTGGTGTAGTTTTTTTTGAAAGTGCATTTTATTATGTACTTTGAAGAGTTGTGATTATATTGATCAATATTATTTTTTTTGAAAAGAATACTTTTGTTTTGTTGTGAAATTTAACATCCATGGGATCTAAGATAAAGTCCACTTCATTAATTTTAACAAGTGGCATCTCTAATTGCACCAAGTATAAATTTATGGCCTCATATATTGTTGGGCGGTCTCTTGATCAAGTAATTTGGAGGGGTATATTACTATGTTTCTTTGATATATATTCTTATGCTCTTTATTTTTATGGATCATCACTATATAACTATGCAACTTATAATTAAAATAAATCTTGGATATTCTCTACATGTTGAAAAAAAAGGTACCTAAATTGACAAATAATGACAAAATTGATGCTTGATCATACAAATTCTCTTGGGTGGCTTCAAAGGTTGGTTTCACAAGATCTAATGTTTCAAATTTAATCATGTAAATATTCTCATGAAACTTGGAAAATTTTGAAAAGATTGTATGACACTACAAATGAAGTGAGAGGATATCAAACTCATAATTAATTGTTGAGCCTTGATCCAAAGAACATTGAAAACATCAAAGATTATATCATTACGATTATTCATCTAAGAGCACAATGTAAAGAATGAGGAATTGATAAAAATAAAAGATATTTAGTCCAGGTCTATAATGTATTAAAAAAACCAAGTCCTAAATATATAGCTTTTGTTTCTAGCTTCCATACTCACATTTTAACTATGTGATCCACATATACTACACCTTCATTTTCAGATTTTTTTGACATGTTATCTCATGAGAAATGCATTTTTTTTTTCTATGGGTATCAAAATGTAATCACAATCCTAGGCTCTTTTGGTTAGTAAGGATAAAGAGTTTTAAAGAACTTGATACTAAAAAAAATAAAAAATAAAAAAAAATCCACATTTATCTATCAATCACCAAAAATATCTTTTTTAGAGGGGAACAAGTATAAGAAGAATCCTACTTGTGCATGTTGCAATAATTATTGATATGAAAAACACTCTTATAAAAATGATATTGATGAATTGAAACATCTTCTTAAGAAAAATCGCATTGATCTACCTTCCTAAATATTTAAGTGAACATCTTCTTCTTCTTAATCAAAACAATATGATAAGGAAAAATACTATGTATCTTTTTCTTTTATATTAAATAAAAACAAATTAAAATATTTTTGTTCTTCTATATAGCTTAGATCAGGGAGGTGGCTTCTCGATTTAGGAGAATCTTGTCATATGAATTATTCAAAATCTATATTCTCTTCTTTTCAACTTTGTGTTCTGTAACCTATTTTGATGGGAAATAATGGATACATGTATATAATTAGGAAGGGATCTATTGATGTTTGGGAGGGAACTTTCAATGATGTCTTGTATGTACCTCATTTGTCAAACAATCTTCTTTCCATATACTAGATTGGCCATGGTAAAATAGGAATTGTTATGGAGATCACTCTTTATTTAGTTATCATTAGAGACTTGGAGAGTCAAGATATTATTTCTACTGGAGTAGTGGGTTGTACATCTTGATTGCACTCCTTTTGTAGATTTTGCACTTGATGATGCCTTTGATACTTTAGATGACAACCATTCCTCACAATTTCAAATGAGTGTAGATACTTTTGAGTAAAATTGATGTAGAGGACCCAATAACATCATAAACAACTCAAAACCTTTCTTCAAAGGTACTCACAAGTTTATAAGGAAAAATAAACTTGTGAACTCCTTCATTTGGCTTCTTGATCCTAGACGATTCACCCAAAACTTTTTGTCAAACTCACCAAATGGTTTGACAACCTTGGGGAAGTATTCGAAAAAGGATTAAGGAATCATGACCACCCATTTTATGCACTAGTTCACTTCCCATAACCTGCCCCAAGATGATTTGCTTCACAAAGGGCCTATTTCCTAGTATCCCTATTCAGAGGGTTTTTAGGCCTTAACTCACAAAATTACCAAATGAATTCACAAAAAAATAGACATTAAAATACCCATTATAAAATTACATAATATACTCCAAAACCACTTGTGGTTTCTTTGGAACATGTGCATAAAAAATGGCCTCTTATGTTATCCTCATTAGGCCTATTAGGACTCTTTTGCAAAGAGACTATAAAAAAAAACCTTTCAAATCTACATGAAACTACTAAAAGCTTCACAATGGGTCTCTAATAGGTTAAATCTAGAAGTTTTGAGACAAAATTCTTTCCCTTAGTCATGAGTTTACAAAACCCTTATTTTTAAGCCAATATGAGGAGGGTTTCTTAGAAATCCCACTTCCACACTTTCCCACAATTCACCAACTATTCAAACTCCTTGTAAATTTTTTGAAAAATAATTTTAGAACACTCACATTACCCTTCCCAACTGCTATCCAGTCCACCTAGGGCGTCATCATAGAGCCATAAAAAGAAATAAAAAACCCCTGTAAGTCATTGCAACAAAAAATATATAATATAATAGGTCATTCCACCAAGTTATAGTGCCATAAAGTGGGTGGAATGGCCAAAACAAAGATTTATTCTTACAAGCCTTGTTGCTGCATGTGCATAGGTAGTTTACACAAAAATGCTTATAAAATTCTCAAAACTTAATGAAACAACTCCAAACCAAATGAAAATGGAAGATAACTCAGAGAACTATCATTCCATAATAGTTTCTTTGTATGAGAATACCATATAAAAGAGTATAATTTTTTACAACACAGTAAATTTCTGGAACAGTCAATAATTTCTTTATTCTTCTTGAGTGCCATGTACATTTTTTAATCTCCAACCCCCATTCAACCTCTCAAGGGTATTTTATCCCCTTACTACAGTTTTTAAATCACCTTTAACCACTTTTTAAACTATATAACCATTGGGTTTCTAATATGACAACATTACATGATGACAACTTTTTAAGTTGACAACTTTTATCATGACAAGTTTTGCAATCTTTCCTTGTTGTTTACAGAACTTTGTAGAAACCACCAAATTGATTTTAAATCACTATAACATGACTAAAAGAGGTCAAATAGACCTTGGAACAAGATTACATCATTTGACCCATGTGACAATATTTGACAATATTTTCTCCTATAAGCCTTTAGGATAATATGACCCAAAAAATGGACTCTAACCTACAAAAATGGTTCCTATTACCTTATTTAAATACATTCAACATGAAATGAGACTAAAAAATGAGATTGGATCCATAGAGGCATATGACCAATTAGGTGCTCTGCACCAACAATTTTGAGAAGGAATATTTGTATTTAGAAGGTATACTTGAGTTTTTAGACCTTGTTCGACATATATATCAAGTATTTTCTAGATTATAATTTTTATCAATGTGGTCTAAAATGCCTTATTTAGAAGGGGAAATTTTCAACAACAACATGGGGAAATTTGAGCAGTTTTTAGATGCTTCCTATATTTTTTCATTTTCTTTCTTCACATTCCTTTTAGGGATGGAATAAATAATTCTTACACCATTGGTCTTATTTCTTTTTAAGGGAGGTAATTTTATTTGACAATCATGGACCATCTTCTACATCTAATTTGAGCATCTACCATTCAAGTACTAATCCTACATTGATGGGAGAATCATTGTCTCTTTTCTTCTTTGTTATGGTTGGAAAATGTTTTTCAAACATGTGTTTTTTTTATTCACATTTTATAGAAATATTTTTTCTTTTATTTTATCTCTTTTGGGAGGAGTTTTATCCCTTTCTCTATTTTTAAGAGATTGCATTTGTACATAAATACCTAGCATATCCTAGTAGCCAAGTCTCATCTTTTTATCATTTGTATTTTTTCATCATTATCCATAAGTTGCACTTAAGGGAGTGTTGGTGTGAATACGCATATTTCACATGCAATTTTAACCCTCTTTATAGTGTGAACTATGTACATCATCTTACTCGTTTAGGTAGTTAGGACCTTTTCACACATGTTCACATTTTAAGTATACTTAGTGAGTTAGAAATCTCTCTACTAGAATACATTGTATAATTAAGACACTTGTCATCCTCATAGTTAGGTCTATCTTTAAAATTTATCTATACAAATAAGGTCCCATTGGTATATTTTCCCATTGCATATGCATATAATTGATCATATTTTATGTTACAATATATTTGCACCCATTATTTCAAATTTATTTTCTTTCTTTTCTCTATTGTTGAAGGATATTTTGGTTTTTACAAGTGATCTTGAGAGCTTATGTCCTTGAGTGACTAGAAGAAAATGGTAATAAAAAATCTATTTATACCTTTGACAATATGGATGCCATTATTACTATTTTAATGATGCTAATCTATTGAAATTCACTATTATTTTAAGAAAATAACATGAAGGAAAATAATCTATTAATGTTGATCTACTAAACAATAAATAAATAAATATAAAAAATTTATCAATTGTTGGTGACTGAATAGAAGTAAGTAGATCTATTATATAGAATTTCAAATTAAACATGAGAATTATAGCACATAACCATATTCAACAATACAATAGATATATTATTTATTACATATAGGAATATAAACAATAAATTTAAGAAAGAAATCTAATACAATAATACAAATGGCCATTATTGTTATAATTCTACCCCATAATGACCATTTGAAAATTGAATTAGATATATGATTATTTGAAACCTTTCATAAAATAAGGATTTTAGAAAGATATATTTTATTTGATCCTTTGTATTGTAGTACATAATCTTGACCATCCACTATTTAATAAACTCTTTGATTTAGTGATATTTTGTTTGGTATTTATATAGAACATTAGAATATTTATTATTCATATAGAACTCTTATGCTCATATTACATCAAGAAAGGTTTGTTTTATGTATTAAATCCTCAAATAGTCTTCTCAACCACACTATTTGTAAAAGCTATTAATTTTGTACCTTTTCACTTTGCTTCTTCTATAAAAACTGATATATTCATTTAAATATTTCATTATTCCAAGAGAACACTATAGACCCAAGAATAAAATTATAAAGTTAAAGATAAAAATTTGGTCATTTGTGAAACTTATCCAATCTCAATTTGCATGATCAGTCAACCTACTATCATATAAATACTCAAATTTAAGACCATACCTTAATTTCCTTGTAATATATTTGAGAAACCACTTAACTACATCCTAATTTTTATAGTTAGGTTTTGACATGAACCTAGATACCAAGCTCACTGCAAATGTGATATATGATCAAATAATAGTTAAGTAGATCAAACTTGGAATCAAATATATATAGGATGTGGTCCACCTAATTTGACATATCTAAGTTCTAAAGTTAAGTCCAACTTCAATGGGTCTTGCAACTAGTTTTGCCTTCCTCATCTAAATTTTTTTGTAGGATATCTAAAGTACTTTTTTTTCACTTAGAGATGAATATTCTCTTCATGTTTGCATACTTATATATATATTTGAAAATTGTATATTTATCCCAAATCTATTGTTTGATGTTAAACAATCATAACTACTTAATTAACTACAAAGAAAATTGGTCTACTTAAGATCCTCAACACAAAGAATTAAGATAAAAATATCTATAGTTGAGAGCCTAATATAAATATTTTTTTTTTTGTAGGTATGAGTCTATCCTTCAATACCATTCCCTTGGATTGTGCATAAAGCCATACAAAACCTTCTCCAATCTAAAAACATAACTTTATTTGGAAGGTATTTTAAATCCTTTAAGTAGTGAAATGCATACTTTTTTTAAGCAATACAATCATTCAAGAAGACACTTTTTACATACATTTGACAAACTATCAAACTTTATTGAGTTGGTAAAGACAATATTTTGATAGTATTTATTCATGATACAAGTTTAATTTTTTTTAGGTTAATCCATACAATCCTATTGAATGTACCTTTTGGCTACCAATTTATCTCTATTCTTATCAACACTTGCATGAGATTTATATTTAATATTACATAAGAACCTTCTAACAACAAATTTCTTACTAGGAGGTAGCTAAACTAAATCTCACTTATCATCCTTTCAATCATTTCTATATCACTATTCATTGCTTCAAACCACTCTTCTTTTTCTCAATATTATTTAATCTTTTGTGGCTCGTTAGTTTTAATGATTCAAGTTATCAATGTATAATTTTAATTGTTAATTAGTAAATTGTGGGATGAGGGCTCACTCCTATGTAAAATAACATATCAAACACAAATATCTTCAAACTTGTAGAATGGGGAAAAAGAAGAAAAGAGAGGAGAGGAAGAAATCACAAAAGAGATTTATTAGAAACTCCATATTCAAAAGTGAATCCACGTAACAATGTAGGCCATCCCTTGCTCATTTCTTATTAGGAAAAGCATAGTTTAGATTCATAATTTTACTTATTTTTTGAGTGATGTTTGTGATATCAGTGCAATTAGATCATCCTCATGTTCTAGAAAATATTGAAGTCTAAGGTTGGAATCACATGACGGGCTTCGAGATCTATTTTTTAAGAGTAGGTCTTCCCATGAAGAATTTTTGTTTTCTATATGATTAAATTAATTAGAGTCTTTTCTTTAAAAGTAGTATCTCATATTTTTTTAGGGCTTTAGATTTGAGCGGGTAGAAAAGATGGGAGCCTAGAAATTGCCCCACCAACTTAGGCTTTTTTTCTACCACTTGTCAATCATCTCAAGTTTTTCAATATTTTTTTCAACTAATTTTTTTATTATTTTATTTTTTTATTCTTGTTGAATTGAATATAAATAATAAAATTCATACAATCACTAGCTTTCATAAATTCCAATGCTCAAATTTTTATTCGTAAACTACTCTATAAAATTCATGGGACCATCTGCTCTTAAATAATCTTAAAAATATTAACAACAGACATTAAAATTTTTAGGAAGCCCCTCCATGAAACCTCTGCCAGTATATTGAAAAATCTGATGAATTGAGAATTAGCCTTGACATTGAAGATATTATAAGAACTTTGAGGAGCCACTAGAGGATCTGAAGCCACTCCTCTACTGGGATTTTTATGTTTTGAATAAAACCCAACAACCGCGACACATAGGGAGGATTTTGCTAAGTGAACCATAAAAAATTCATAATTACACTACAAAAAATCAAGACTAGGGCTGGCTATTTTAGACAGTCTGAAATCTAGAAATAAATCTGACATTACAACCTCTAATTTAGTGGTTTATTTGGCCGCACCAGAAGCATCACTTATTCATAATTGATGTTAAATTTATTGACTTGATTAAACAAGGTTTCAATGAGCGTAAAATTCCTCATTATCACAGGAAGATTATATAGATGTTAAATTTATTGACTTGATTATTATTATGGTAGTGATTTTTCCATTGTCAAGGTCAAAGAAGGGAGACAAAAGAGCTTTAAAAAAATTCTTATTTACCATAAAACCAAGGGCTATGATCCTTTAGTCTAATAATGAACAACGAGAACATGTAATTTTTTCTTCGTCTTTTTTTATTACATTTAAATAATTTTATATAACATCATTCAAAAAAAATTTCTCATTCAAAGAAACAACACAATCAACATAAATAAAATATTTGAATAAGAACTCCACTAACGTCCAAGCATTTTTGTGTCATATTCCATGACCCCTCTCTTTTAAATGAATATTAATTTCCAATAATAATTACAAGACAACTGATTATTATCTTTCAAACTCCTCCATATTAAATCTTGGTGCAGAAAACTTCAATATTCTTATGTTGCCATATCAAAAACGCCTTTTAAATAACACATGCATGATCTGTTCAAAAAGTGTATGTCCTTCAAAAGATGCTGAAAACTCACTTTTTCCAATACCTCCAATACCTTACTGTCTAGACAGTGAATTTATCACTACTTTATACCTTACTGTCTAGACAGTGTATGTCGTTCAAAAGATGCTGAAAACTCACTTTTTCCAATACCTCCAATACCTTACTGTCTAGACTACTCACTACTTTATGGGCAATACTCTTCATATTTCTCTTTTTCTCACTTGCAAACTACTGTATTTTTTCTCAGGTAGACCTGTGCCATTACCTGAGCTTTGTTCACCTCACGCCCAGATAAATAGTTGATTTCAATGCACTGAAACTTCTTTGGTGTCCATTCATAAACAGTGTTAAAGGCATGTGCAGGTTCAAAGATTCCGTTCACGAATAAACTATGAAGACTGAAACGATGACAATGACAAATTCTGAAGAATTGGTTACACAGAAACATTCCTGTAACTTTCCGAATGCACAGAACATTGTGTTGAAATATTCCATTCACGAATAAATGATGATAATGATTAATCATGAAATGGATAATAAATCCCAACTCAATTTTTTTTGAAGGATTGCTAATAGGTTAGTACAATTTAGGTAGAATTCTAAATTGATTAGTATGATATGAGTTTAATACATAAAAAGTATATGTTATGAAGAGATGATCTTGACGTAAATTGGAACTATTTATACCAAAGTCAACAAATGTCTCAAGCTTTAAAGAATAATCAATACAAATTTAGGCCTTTTCCTTGACCATCCATATCCTATTTTCTATTCAACCATCAATTGAAAGTAGGCATGATTATCCTCTTATGGGTGTGGTCTTGAATAAACAAAAATAGGTTTTCCTTATAAATCTAACTCATATAATGAGATAATACTAATATAAAATGAGGAATGAATGTTCTAGGAAGAGGCCTTGGTCCCCTCAAAGTTATAAATTTTAGTTCCAATCAGCTTAGGATTTATTTGGGGGATGATAATAGTTATTAAGGAAATGAGAGAACATTGGTTCATAGATAGATATATAACATGTGATATCCTCTTAATGTTTATATATACATGAAGATGGAAATGTTTGAAAACTATGGTTTAAATCCCACTAATTAGAAATTTGATATAATTGACCTCTATTTTTTTTAGAAACTGATTTTGGGAAGTCATGAGGTACTAAATGTTTCAAGGTTGGCACATGTTTTTGATTATATTAGCAATGAGACGACCCTGACCGAAAGAGAAGCGGAGTTACATCATATAGCAAACACCAACTATAAAACAACTAGCAAAAAGGAACTAGTACTAATAAAAAATGATCTTAAATTTTCCTACCCCTGAAACTATTTCTACATATACTAGTCATACCCAATGTTGATAGCATAAGTATCATAATACCTATACACATAAGCTATTCTATTAATGTTGTTTCTAGCAATATCCATATCAACCAAACCCAAGTCGGTCAGTAAAATTAATTAACATAAAGTCTATCAAATTGGGCCCGCATGCCCCTATTAACCGTCCAAAGCAAAACATAACCAAAAGATCAAAACATAAAAAAAACTAGGAGACCAAATTAACTTCTTCTTTATTATATTTCATTCTCGCTCGAGCTTGCCGATATTCTACTTCCATTCCTCCTGCTAATCATCTTTGTCCTCCTCCATCATCTCTCTTATACCCTTCTTTCCCTTTTTCTTCCTAATTTTCTTTAGTCTACCTTTACCAAAAACCATGTGCAAGACAGCATTCTTCATAATCCCATCTGTGATATTGCAGAGAGAATTGAAAGCGTCACACAAAAGTTTCATCTTACTATCCTGTTCTTCATAATTTTTTTCCAGCCTTGCAATTTTCTCCTTCATATCATTCACTTTCTCCTCAACTGTGTTTTTATCCTCCTAGGTTGGCCCCAATGGTGAATAGGGCAGCATTTCCATATCTTCAGAGGAGACCGAGCTATTGTGCTCTTTGAAAGGAGACTCTTTTTCACTTTCTGATTTGCTGTTTTCTTTCTCAACTTCCTCTTCTTCGTCCATGTTCTCATTAGGGCTTTCGGTCTGTTCCTCCTTATCCGCATTGACATCCTCACCCTCAGAGTTATCTTGAGAGTCGGCCTCATCTTCAATATCATAAATTTCATAAAAATTAGACTCAGTATTGGTAGGTTGTTTCCTCTCCTTGGCGTGAAGCCTAGCCGATCTTTCCCTCGAGCTACTCTCAATTTTTTCTTGCTCTGTTCCTTTCACCTCTTCCTCTTCTGAGTTGTGAATCTATGGGTCAATAGTCAGGCTCTTTCCAGCAGACTCACTACTAGACCTCTTAGCTTTCCTCAGGGTCTTTTTACACATTTTACTTTTCCTTTTGTCTAGGGTTAAATCCAACAAGGCCACCTCAAAGGAATTCTTTTCCAAGGTCATAATAAGGCCTTTTCTCATGCTTTTACCAGGACCTGAGAGGATAGACGTCTCCTTAGAGTTCTTAGAGATTAAAATGGGATCATTTTTGGGAGTTTTCTTATAGCTCCCCTCACTAGCAGAGGCCTAGGCAATACAGCTAGCAGTGGGGGTATGATCAACAACATACTTATACATTAGGTAAATTATACCTTGATGTAAGGGAAGATTCACCCCAATTTGAATACAAGCACCGAGGAATGAGAACAGAAAGAATAACATATTTATCTTGACATGGTGCCTAATGTGGCTCAAAATGGGGAAGTGATAGCCATGGATGGTGGGATAACAACCCTCTAAGGTAAAATATTTCATAACATGATAGCTAAACAAAGGAAAAGGCTTAGGTAGGGCCGAATGATCAATACCCATTTTGGAAGGGAACCAGTTTTTTGCCTTTCTCAAAGAATTTATTCATGAAGCCTCTATAGTCCCCGGTGCTCTTTTTATCGACTTTCTCTCCTTCATTATGCAATCTGGTCATCTCGGCTATGTACTCAGGCATCATCGTAAAGGTAATTCTTCCCACCATTACCTCACCATTATGTCAGGAATTAAAACCTTGGCTGAGAGCTCCTTGTTGTAGCCTTGCATTGCTAGAAATAATGGAGTGAAGCCCATCATTTGAAAGAGCTCCCATAGCTCTTTGTTGTCTCTCAAATCTGCAAAGTTACTAGGTTTAGTGCATTTCAGAGGCCCCCATCTTATCAAAGGGAAAATCACAACAATACCAAACTCTTTGAAAGCAACTAAGCAAAAAGTAGATAAAACGAGAATTGTTGCTTCTTTTGGAATTGAAGAACATAAAAATGCTTTTCCTGATAACCCTCAAATGTCAATTCTCGCATGTGTGACACTCAGGATCATCATTTCCCATTAAGAAAATGTAAACATAACTCCATTTCATGTTCTCCAAAGTGAAAAAATTAGTCCTTTTCATAGACCTTCTAATAAATACTTTATCATCCCAAATCCAAGCACAAATCTCATCCGTCAGCATCATGCTTTTATTGAGAAAGCTCCTTTCTAGGACATTGTCCACATAAGCCATCCAACAATTGATGGAACCCTAGTCCACAAGGTGTTGAGTCATCTCCTCGTAAGCCCACCACCTATGTGGGCCCAGCTGACAGTTCAAAATTACAAAAAGTGCAGGTATAATAAAAATAAAACAAGTCATTCAAACAGGTCGGTCCTCCCACTTCCCGATTTATTTTTTAAAATTCCTCTTTCATGAGTGAGGATTTATTTCAACTCTCTAGAGCTATGTTCAAACTTAAAGAATTGCCCATCCATTATACGAAGACTCTGATTGGCAATGAGGTCAACCGACCTATTGCCTTCTTTGTAGGTATGTTGTATTTTGATATTTTCAAACAATCCAATCTGAAATTTACATTTGTCAATTATCTCTCTGATCTCCCAAGGAGGAGAGATAACAAAATTGATGCAGTCAAAAATTAGTTTGGAATCTCCTTCTAGAATTACATTCTTTTTAGAGAAATCATATAGTCATTGAAGACCCATCTAGGCCACCAAGCTTTCGCCTTGTTGTTAGTAGTTGTCCCCAGACCAAAGCCAAACCTAACAACCAAGAAGCCTTTATGATAACAAATTAAACCTCCTGCCCCCGAGATCCCAGGGTTTCCTTTAGAGCAACCATCAAAATTGCACTTAATCCATCCAATTTCAGGAGATTTCCAAAAAACAAAAATTTCTCAGGATCATTCTTTGCCAATTAAGATTCAAAAAGTTGTGTCTAATTCCCCAAACCTGTTGTAATCTGAGATCTAGAAGAGAGGGAATGATTTTAGAGAAACCAGTAGACTCAACATTAATATTTTCATTAATTTATTGAATAATGATGGTGGCCAAGAGCTTATTGTTTCTCTTCTCTTCTCTGAATATCCTATTGTTTCGTTCTTTCCAAATATTCTAAGCAAGAAGGGGTGGAGTTGGATGTCAGATACTCTTGGCAATTGGGTGGGAGTAAGGGGAAACCTTCCATGCCTCCAGGAAGTCTTTGAAGTAATTGAGTTGCACCCAATTAATATTAAGCTTCTTCCATATTTCTTCCCAAATCTCCCGAGCAAAGCTACAATGTACAAAAATGTTGGCGTGAATAGGGGTATTTCCTATCTAATTTATGCCTTTGTAGCGTGAACAAGGTATATTATCAAACTAGTTTCTAGTTAAGATCTTTTAACACACATTCACATGTTAAGTTTACTTGGTGAGCTAGGAATAATTCTAGAAGTATCTTGTAGAAATGTGATCTTATTTCCTATTTGTCAAATGACATAGGATTAAGAAACTTTTCATCATCCTAGTTAGTTTTATATCTCAACCTTGTCTATATAAATAAGGTCTCATTCTTGAGTGACTCTAACATGGTATTAGTGCTTCAGATATATAAATATCTCTTATATTTGAGAATTAATTTGTTCTTGAGCTATTACAAGATTTCAACTCTCATTGGATTTTGAAAATTTGAGTCTTCTCTTCTCTTGCATCAAATGATACCTATAAAATAAGAAAAAATGATAAAAAAATAAAATCAGAGATTTTCTCTCTATTAAATTTATATTGAAGGCTCATTATGGATCAAAATCAACCCCTATTATTGAATATAGAAAGCCCAAAAAATATATTTTCATATATAATATTTCATATTTTTATAAATTAAAATTTAACATTTTTTGCATAGCAATCTTAAAATTGATGTTCAAATGACTATCAATAGAGACTATCTTAAATTTGATCATCAATAATTTTTATCTTGTACTTTGTTAAATTTGATGGCCAAATGACCATTATTAGATTGCTCCTCTAATCTACTTGGTCTCTCAATTAGTAGTTTCTTTTTGGTAGTTTAACTTTAGGAGGGCATGTTTCAATAATAGGAGGGTGGTTTTATGAGCATTTTTTTATTCCAACTTCGAAAGGGAAGATGTCAACCATACAAGCTCATTTTTATTAGTATTTTCATATTTGGGGTAGAATTTTATTCTCTTCATAGAATTTTATTCTCTTTTTGAAAGAGATTGCATTTATACATAAATACCTAGCATAGCCTAGTATCCAAGTAGGCCATCTTTTCATCATTTGTATTTTTTCATCATTATCCATAAGTTGTGCTTAAGGAGATTGTTGGTGTGAATATGTGTAATTGCTACGCAGTTTGAACCCCCTTTATAGTGTGAACAAGGTACATTATGTTACTAGTTTAGGTATTTAGGACCTTTTCACACATGTTAACATGTTAAGTTTACTTAGTGAGTTAGGAATCTCTTTACTAGAATACATTATAGATAATTGATCTTATCACCTAGATGTCACATGGCATAGGAATAAGACACTTGTCATCATCCTAGTTAGTTCTATTTTTCAAAATTATCTATACAAATAAGGTCTCATAAATATTTTTGGCCATAATATATGCATACAATTGATCTTATTTTATGTTACAATATATATGCACCCATAGTTTCAATTCTATTCTCATTCTTTTCTTTGTCGTTGAGGGTTATTTTGGTTTTTACAAGTGATCTTGGGAGCTTATGTCCTTGAGTGACTCTAGAAGCACACGGTAATAAAAAATCTATTTATACCTTTGACAATATGGATACCAATGTTACTATTAGTATAGTGCTAAGCTATTGAAATTCACTATTATTTGGAGAAAATAACATGAAGGAAAATAATCTTGTAATTGCAACTATAATTGGGACATGCCTACAAGGTAGGTGATGTAAACAATGATGTGATTGGGATGCTATTTAATTTAATTAAGGATAGGATTCATGATGGTTAGGTTTAATGATTTTACTATACATGTGTGGGTAGATTATGTGTTGGTTATTTATTATTCAAGGCATTGTAGGAATATTTGGATTTGGGTTCTAAAATGAACCTTGACTTAAGGTTAAATGAATGCATTTAGTCTCTTATCATTATGTAATCAAATGGGAATTAATCTTTTAGGATGTGTTAACTTTCTCATCAATACTCATCTTATAATGTATGGTTAAGTGGTAATTTTGTTAGATATAGTTTCTTTCATGTTTTTGTGAGTTGTTAAATAGCAACATTAAGGAACCTTAGAGGATGGTTTGGTTTTTATTTCTTTCCACTTGTGCATTTGAGTTTATTAAGTTATCTCTTATTAAGCATTTCATTAGGATTCTCATTAATATATATATATATATATATATATATATATATATATATATATATATATATATATATATATATATATATTTCTCTTCTTAGTTGAGTTAGTTAGGTTAGATCCTTTGAGGTTCCTTGGCGGGGCAATACATTGGCAGCTTAACTTTAAGAGGGCATATCTCAATAATAAGAGGTTCTTTTATGAGCAATTATGTAGTCTAACTTTGGAAGGGAACTTGTCAATCATATGACCTCATTTTTTATAGTATTTTTATTAATGGGTTATAATTTTATTCTGTTCATAGTAGTGCAATTGGTTGTTAAATTTATGTCATTTTATTCTATAAATTACATGTTTTGTTAAACGCGTCTTATTTTGGGAACTTTTGGGATTCTATTATTATGCCTACAATAACATTGCTTGATGTAGTTTTTTTGAAAGTTTTTTTTATTATGTTCTTTGTAGAGGTGTGATTATATTCATATTATTTTGTTTGAAAATTATACTTTTATTTTGTTGCCAAATTTAACATATGTGAGAACTAATATAAAGTCCATTTCATTATTTTTAACAAGTGGCATCTATAATTGCACTAAGTATAGATTTCCTACCTAATCTATCATAAAATTAGAGGCCTTCCCATATGTAATTTAACATTGATCTCTTTGGTGCCTTCATCCCTTTTACGATCTTTTATCAATAGTATATCATGCTACTTCGGGGTGGGGGATTTTATCCTAAAGGTTTTTTCCCCATGTATATTGGTCTAATGGTTTGCATTTATTTATACCTTTGATATAAAATTATATCTACTAAATAAAAACCTTGAAATAATTTATAAGTGAAAGTTGATCATATAATGTAAATTGTAGTGTGAGGAAAAACAATCAATGAAAATTTATGATCATATATTAGAAAACATAGAAAACTACTTTTATAGCTCTACCATTCATATACCTTATATAAAAACATAGGCTAGAACCATTTCTACAAAAAATATAAATGTTACTAAAATTTTAATTGTAAAAATAACATAAATTATTTTACTTTATAAATTATTTAATCTAATAAGAAAAACATGTATATATTTTTAGAGTACAAACTATTGCATTTTTTCTATATCAATGAATGTTCATGTTTTCAGTTTCGTATGTATATAAAGCTTCTCTAAGATTTATTAAATATTTGGACAAATCACACCAAAAATTCTAAACAATCTTCTAAAAATTAAGTCAACCTCAAAAGACCTTATTAACCCCATTAAGCAACAACATAGCATTTAGTTATTAAAAGAAAACAATTGAACAACAAACCCAAAATAAGATATGTATTCTCGTATTAAATAGAGGAAAATAAACGTTTAATATTCACAAGAATATAATAAGAAAATTATAATCCAAATATTTAGTTTTTAGAAACAAGTTAGATATATTAAAAAATAAATAAATGAGATGTTCATAAAACATTGAGTCCAAACCAAGTCTTAATCTATTACATATAAAGAACATGTTTATGAATCCTTTAATTTTATAGAACAAGTGATATATAAGTGAAAAAAAAAGAATAAAAGAGACCCCATAACATTATAATTTCTCCCTCTTTGGGGCTAGAGTGGAACTATTTATCTTTATGCAACTTTTTGATTTAGTTTTCAATTAAAGGGTTTTGGATCCCTTCAAAACTTATTTGTTTAATAATAAAAAAACATTATAATTTCTCTCTAATAAACACAATAAATTGTTGATATGTAAAAATTAAATAATGCAATAAATATTCCATTTTTTTGAAAGGGATATTCCAAAGAAACTTGATATATTAAACATTTTTTATGACAAAAAAATTAGTAACTCATCCCAGCCTTGAAAAGTGTTACAACTATAATGAAACAAGATTAATCTTTTTTTTTTTTTTTTCTAATATTGAAAAATGAAAACAAGTAATTTTTTCTTCAAATAAAACACATAAAATAAATTTCTTTTTTTTTATTAACTTTCATAAACAATTTTACATAGCACCACTCAAAACTCTTTCTCATTCCAAGTAACATCACAATCAATATAAATAAAATATTTAAATAGAAATTCCATTAACATCTAAACATTATTTATTACATGACTAAACGATTGGTGAGACTGGTTAGCTTCCATATATCTCTCCATTGGTGAAGAAGAAGATGCTGTCATCGGCTTCCCATGTGTATGCGTCAAAACTCACTTTTTCCAATACCTCCAGTACCTTACTGTGTATAGGTAATACTTTTCATATTTCTCTTTTTCTCACTTGCAAACTACAGTTTTTTTAGTAGTCTCTTTGAAACGTAGTAATATTTGCAGATAGAACTGTGGCATTCCTGTAGGATAAATAGTGGATTCCATCGCTCTTTGGTGTCCATTCATAAACAGTGCTAAAAGCATGTGCAATACAAATATTCCATTCATGAATAAACTATGGAGAATCAAACAACGACTAAACGATGATAATGATAAATTTTGAACCTTCCGCTCACACGGACCAATTCATTACGCACGTGTGAATGTACCATGCACATAACCAATCACAAATTCCACCTCCCAAATCACTATCCAATTATAGACTAAATATTTTTGTGCATTATTAGAGAAAATAAATATCATTTTAAGTATTTGCGGCTAGTACTAGGTTAGTATTATTGCAACCAGATCAAATTTTCGTTATTATTCAATTGCTTTTCTATCAATTATATCTATGAATTTTTTATTTTATTTTTCTTTTATTTTTCAAATCAAACTATTAATATACTTTTTATTATAGAAGTCCCAAAAGTTTAGGCAACATGAATGGTTTCTTGTTTTGTTATGGATGGCAGGAACTTGGAAGAACTGAACTGTTTTGGGTGTCAATATGAGAGGGAATACTTCTTGGAGTTTTTCAGTTTGAAGATGCCAAGATTCAGGGGATTGCACAAAGATAAAGGTTTTGATGTGGGTCGATGTATTTCTGTGTTTTAGTTTACTCCATGGAGAGATGATCAATTCTACTAAAAATAAGAGTTCAAAGTGCTTCAGGATCATCAGAGAATGAATGGTGCTTTGTAAAACATTGATATTGTATACCAATGAGGCCTCAACCTGTATTGTTGTAGCAGATTAAGTTCTAAATAAGCATGGTTTTGAAGCCACAGAAGGGTAGTTTGACTGCACAATGCAGTGTTGCACTGATAGCACGAAGCCCAGCTAGTCTTAGCTCATCTCAAGTTGGGGAGAATACACCTATGATTTCTCGCACAAACAGCTTCTCCCAGTCTGCAAACAATTCTCCAAATAAGGGAAAAGGCAGTAGCAGAGAACTTTAAAGAAGCAATATAGAAAGCGTTTCTTCTCGGAGATTTTCACAAATGCAAAGAAGATTAGACCTTGAACAAGATGTTGATAAGCTACGCAAAAAGCTAGGCATGGAGAGGATTTACATAAAGCTTTGGAAAGAGCCTTTAGAAGACCACGAGGGGCTCGCCCTCGTTTCTCTCCATTTATATCTCCGAAGAAACAGGAACTTCTTGCAGAAGTAGCTGTGCTTGAGGAAGAAGTCGTCCGTCTTGAGGAAAAAGATGTGCATTTGAAACAAAATCTGTATCAGAAGGCAGTGCAATTCCCTTTAATTCTGAGCAATTAAAGGCAAGGAGGCCACCATAAGGCAGGGTTCCTTCATCTGGTTCTTTATCTAGTCAAACTACCCAACAGCGAAAAAGAGATCTTGTTGTAAGAAGTTTGCTGGATGACATCCCCATAAAACAGGATACGGCTTTGGTTTCTATAGGTTTACATAGAAAACATATATTTTTGGGCTCTCCATCAGAAACCAACGGCTTGTTTTTCTTAACTCGGGCTATAGATGGCAGTTGTCCTATTTACATGGACTTTGAAGAAGCAAAAGCATTAAAACTACCAAAGATACAGAAAAAGAAATCAGTGACAACATATATTAGCCAAGAGAAAAACAACAAATTGCATATAGAAGATAAGAGTCTGCAGACTTTATTTCCAAGCTCAAAGGGGAAAACTGGAGTCCAGAAACCCTCGCTCATGCAGAAGACAGTGGGGACACTGCCCCCAACACACAAAGAAAAGACAGGACATACTACGGCGGCTACTTGTTTTGGACCAAGAATGTTACCAACCCTGAGGATTTTTTATGATGAGAAAAATGCACAACCCAATAAACTTTCTGAAGAGATTGTTAAAATCTTGTTAAGTATTTTTTCAAGGTTATCAAGGTCATCTTTGGCAATTGAGAATGACACAGCATCAGTAATTTCTCGGTCAACTTTGTCATGCTTAAGAAGCTATGGTTCTAGAAGCAGTTTAAGTTTTAAGACGCCTATTGATCGATCTGAAGAAATAAATTCTTCCGAGATCCTTATGGGGTTTGTTCCGAATCTGTGCCAAGAGATATCGGTCCATACAAACATTTTCAAAATATTACTTCAAGTTCATTTGACTTGAATCGGATTCCAGGCCTTGCTTCTTTATTGAGAAGAGTAAGAATTCTTGTGAACAAGCTATCTTCTACAAACTTAAAGGGATTGGAACATCAGCAGAAGCTGGCCTTCTGGATCAACATATATAACGCCTGCATGATGCATGCCTTCCTTGAACATGGACTACCAAGCACACCATAGATGGTGGTTGCACTGATGCGCAAGGCAAACTTTAACGTGGGAGGGTACTTTATGAGTGCGTTGGCTATTGAACATTTCATACTTCGACCACCATTTCACTCACAGGATGCCTATTGGAAAAAGGGAAAAGCTGGTGAGGAGGCTAGAATACGTAGTGTTTTTGGTCTAGGGTGGTCTGAACCGATGGTTACCTTTGCATTGTTTCGTGGAAGTCGATCTTCTCTTGCTGTACGTGTGTATGTAGCTGATGAGGTGGAATCAGAGTTAGAAGTAGCCAAAAAGGAGTATCTGCAAGCTTCCGTTGGTTTCACTACCAAGAAGGTGCTGATTCCAAAGTTACTAGATTGGTACATGCGGGATTTCGCAAAGGATTTGGAATCCTTGATAGAGTGGATATGTGAGCAATCGCCTACCTCTTTAAAAACAGCAGTTGAGAAATGTCTGAAAGGGAATAGAGATGGATTTATTTCTCAGACAGTGGAAGTAATGCCATATGACTTTGAATTCCGATATCTTTTACCATCATAGTCTGGGAAAATGATATGCTTTCTATAATTTTACAGAGAACCAAACAGTGCAGGGCAACAATGTGCTTTAAGCTTGTCAATATTGTGTGCTAAAACTAGTTATAGTGGCACACATGAGCAGCTGTTTATGGGAATCGTATTATACTATAATAAACTTCTAAAGGTCTTTTATCTGTACGTTTTATGAATCAAGGACTGCCACAAAAGTCTTGAAGCATACAGAGTCTGCATGTTAGTTACAAATCTTTTAAAAAAATTGTTAGTAGTGATTCAATATATTCTTTAATTCCTGATATACAAGCAGTCCCACAATCCTGCTGGGGCCTAACTACCATTTTTCCAGCAAGGCTGGGATTTGTGTTAAAATTTGTAAAAGTTGTTATGAGATGAAATCAAGGATTTCCCTATTGTACAGTGTAGCACAATCCTTTGGGAATATTTTATGATTCAGATTTCACGCTGGAAATTATTTAAATGTAATGAAATAGGAAGGTTTGAGAAAGAAAAACAAACAAACTTTTTATAATAACTTAATTTTAAACAGATCAAATTACTTAAATATTATAATTTAACAACTTAATAATTAAATCAAACAAATTAAAGTAAACTCAATCAAATATTAAATTAAATTAAATTAAATTAATTAGATTAAATTAAATTAATTAGATTAAATTAAATTAATTTAATTAAATTATATAAATTAATTTTTTTTAATATTATAATATTATATAAATAGTAAACTTAATTTAGTATTTTATTCTAAATCAAATTGAATGCTAAAGCTTAACCTAATTTAAGACTAAACCAAACTAAACACTAAAAAAAATCAAATTGAGCCATAAACAAACCCATAAATTATTTTTAAACCACAACTCTAACCTTGCACCAAATTGAACCCTAACCATTAACCTAATAATTTATCTTTAATTTTGAAAATTTGACTCTAATAGTTTATCTTAAATTTTGACAATGTGACTCTAAATGAAATTGTACCATAATATTAACTCTATACCAATTAAAGCCTAACCATAAACCAAATTTAACTCTAACCCTAAAAATAATCTTAACTATGATCCAACAATAAACTCATTTCAATTCTAAAAATAATCTACCCTAAACCAAACTCAAGCTTCAACCTATATAAAATTGACCGTAAACCCTAAATAAAATCTAACTATTGACCAAATTAAATCTTAACCCTTATCCTAATTAAACACTAAAGTAGATTGAACCCTAATCTTAAATAAACACTAAACCAGAGTGAACCATAATCCTATATGAACACTAAACTAGATTGAACTGTAACACTAAATGAAATTGTACCCTAACCTTAATACTAAATCAAATTGAACACTAACCTTGTACCCTCACATTAAAGTTATATTACAATTAGGGTTATAATTTAAAAATAGCTACTATTATATTAGCACTAAAATTTTGGTAAAATGAGGATTAAAATTTAATAATGATTACATTTTGTATACACCTAAAAATGGTCTAAAGATAGTTAATTAAATTAGAAATTACTTAATTAATCCCTCTCCCTAATTTAATTGAATTCATTAGCAATTTGATTAAATTCTTTCTTTCACCTACTTATTAATAAATCTAAGGATTTATTCATTAAGTTCATTTCATAGTCCCCTTTGATTAATTAGTTCAAATTAATTAATCTTCCCCCCATTTCAATCAATTCTTCTAATCCCCCAATTAATTAAAAAAAATCAATTTATGAGTTGTTGAGAATTAATTAGTCTTTTCCTATCATTTGAATTTTTAAGTTCAAATTACCCACATGCCTACTAACTTCTAACCACCTAACCTAGGGTTTGCCTAACCCTAGATCCTATCTTGCACATCCTAACCTCCTTATCCACATGTCTCCTCCCTTGGACACTTGTCGTCTCATGAGAAAGGCTCTTTGACACTTGTCACCATAGAGATGACAAGTGTCCCTTCCTCCAATCTCTTCTCCAACCTCCTCCAATTTCACCCTTGATATCTTCAGACTCAATCTTGACCATTGATTCCTGCCACCTCACCCCTGGCCTTGGAAATCTTATAAATATCCCCCATTTTGGAGCACAAAGGATCACATCTCATTATCAATTTAGGCATTTGTTACTATAGGCATATCCATTCTAGCATATCATTTGAGCATTGTTATTGTACGCAATTGCATCTTAGATTTAGCTTAATTTGATCATTTTCTAGCATAATTGGTGAATCATGTAGCTTAATCAATCTCTTTTCTAGCATAATTGCATCATCATCATCATCATAGCTTAATCATGGATATCATTAGCTTAATTAGTCTTTTGGATAAATCTATCTTAATCAATCTCATCTTTGCATATCATTATAATTTCAAATCCTCCATCTAGGTGTAGTCAAGTCATTGGGATTGCTTATCCAGATTTGAGAGCAAATCCATACTCACATATCTTAGGAGGTGATAGGTCACTTTGTCATGGTTCATCTTTATTGGCTTATTATTTGCTAATCATGCTTGTAATGATCTATTGAGTGTTTTGTGTTGCAGCTGCAAGTATCACACTTCACAGGCACGACACATTTTAATTTCAATTTTGATTTAAATTACTTTTTTATATCTATTAAGATAATTTTATTAAAGTTAAAATATCTCAATTATAAAACAATTCATTCTTTAAAATTTATTTAAATAACTAATTAGAAATAAATTTTTAAACTTATATATATATATATATTGTAACAAAGGCATCCAAAGAAGTAGGGGCAGGGGAGCCTATTCTTTTCTTTTTGTTTGGCCTATCAAATACTGAAGAGCTACATCGATAGGGGCAGGCATTTTGCAAACTGCCCCAACAAAGGGGAGAGGAAAGAAAAGGAGTTGGTAAATCCTTCGCGACCCTCCCACCATGCTGTGGCCCTTGGTTGGGTGGGAACTCCTCTTCTTTCTTGCTCCTCCCCCCCCCCTTTCACATTGACAACAGGGCCTAACCAGTCCACCTTCTCTTTCTTTCCACCTTCCCTTGATTGGGCGGGAGTAAAAAAGTAGGGTCGGGAGGAAGAAAACATGGCAGGGAGAGAAAAAAACATGGTGGGGAGAGAAAACAAACCCCTTCTCTTCCTTCCCCTTTATCTCATCACTCCAGGAGGGAGGGAAACGTGCATGCAGAGTATTTGCTGGAATCAACTCTCCGCTCTCCCTTTCTTCCTTCCCCTACCTGCCCCAGCCGAGGGGAGCTCCTGAGGAAAAGAGGAGGGGAAAAGGGAGGGGGGGGGAAAGTGGAGTTGGAGGCCTTCCCCGCCCCTCCTTATATATATATATATCTATATAAGTTTATTTATTTAAATTCTTTTTTTCATCATTGCGGACGCTACATTAATTTTTTTAAGAAATTGGTATTACAAATGATTAATATGCTCCTTATTTACAATTGTGCAAATACCCTTTGGGGATAAACATAGATGTGAAAATTTGATGTGCAAGCCTTTCTTTTGTTTACTTCATTTATATGTACTAGTTTGATTGAATTCTTCTATTACCTATTGATTCATTATAATTAATTAATAGTATAAATTGTTAATCTCTTCTATTTGCTATCTGTTTTCTAAAATGCATATTCAATTACTATTACAAATGTACATGACAAGTACTCACCACTACGTGGGACTTGTTTTTATTAGCACTTGTCTTTTACATAGATAGTTAAATGTATCCATCATAAACATCATCAGAATTCAATTTCAAGTTTAGCATTGATGAGCACAAAGCATCATATTTTTTGGGACCTATAGCATCTATTTACAAATGGGAAATATTAATGTGAATATAGAAAAACACTTGCCTTCAGTTTATTGCCAATCTAGCTATAAACATGTAGTCTTTACATTAATCACACCTCCTTATAAACATGTAGTCTTCACATTAATCACATCTATGAATTTAGCACACATATGATTTATTATATGTTCATATATCATATTATTTACCCCACAAAATATCCTCCATACCTTCTCCCAGCTCATAACACTTTTGAGGATAAATGAAATCTTTAGTTGAGGAGAGAGGATTAAATCTTTTATAATGATTAAATGTTGTTTATGTGACTTATGAGATTGATAAAAAAATTAATTATTTTTGGTAATATCATACTCAACTCATGAATTTAAATTATAATTATTATCTCATATGAGTTTATTTCTAATCACCATTACTTAAAGGTTTAAGCATTGTATTCATTAATTATCATACTAAAGGAGAACAGAAAAAAAAGACTTCACAAAATTTACTAGTCATTTAGAAAGTTTGAGTTTGCAATTTGGGAGAGTTTAGCGTACAAAGTTCATAAGTGAATTTTAGAGTAAAATTTGAAGCTCAGTTGTTAGAAAGGGATTTTTGAGTAAGCATAACAATAGTACATGGCAATATTATTAGAAGAGAGCCAACTAATCACACATTATTGGTAATAGATGGATATTGTCTTTCATTATTAGAAAGTTTGGGATGGATACTATAGTGTCAAAAATTTCATACCCCTTTAAAAACTCCACCAATTCTTTTGTAACCACTTTAGTGTCCATTTTCCTAGCATCCAAGTAGGCCCATTTCAGCCCTTGCATTAGCCTTTTCCCTCTGAGGATGCTTGAGACACCCTTTTCAACAACTACCATTTAGTGTCAGTTTTGCATTAGTCGAGTATTAGTTTTAGAAGTAACAAGGCTTGGTTCCAAAAGGGAGTTGAGGATAGATAATGTGACATAAGATGCCAAAAGTGATGGAGGGAGTGGAAATACTAAAAAGCACCAAAAAAATCCTTTTCAACGGGGAATTAATATAAGGAGAATCCTACTTGTGCATATTGCAAGAATTGTTGATATGAAAAAAATTCTCTTTATAAGAATGATATTGATGAATTGAAAATCTTCTTAATAAAAATCATGTATTAATATACCATCTAGAATATTTTAGTGAACATCTTTGTCTTCTTAATTAAAAAAATATGGTAAGGAAGAGGACTGAGTAGATTTTTCTTCTTTAGTACATAAAAATAAAGGATAATCTCCTTTTTCTTCTATACATCTTAGATTAGGGAGGTGGCTTCTCAATTTATGAGAATCTCATCATATGATTTCCTCATAGTCTATATTCATAGACCATTGGTCTTGTTTATTCCTAAAGGGAGGAATGTTATTTGGCAATCATGGACAATCTACTCCATCTAGTTTCGAGCATATACCACTTGTACTAATCCTACACTAATGAGAGAATCTATGGTCCCTCTTCTTCTCTCTTTATGGTTGAAAATCATTTTTGTCACATGTGGCTTTTTCATTCACATTTATTAGATAGATTTTTTATTTTATTTTATCTTTTGGAGAGGAAGTTTATCACTTTCTCTATTTGTAAGAGATTGAATGTATACATAAGGACCTAGCATAGCCTAGTAGCCAAGTTCCATCTTTTCATCGTTTATATTTTTTTATCATTATCCCTAAGTTGCACTTTAGGGGAGTGTTGGTGTGATTACAAGTATTTTCTATGGACAGTTTAAATTCCCTTTAAAGTGTGAACAAGGTACATTATCTAACTATTTTAGGTAGTTAGGACCTTTTCACACATGTTCACATGTTAAATTTACTTAGTGAGTTGGGAATCTCTCTAATAAAATGCATTGTAGACAAGTGATCTTATCGCCTAGATGTCACATGACATAGGATTAATAGACTTGCATCATCATAGTTAGTTCCATCTTTCAAACTAATCTATACAAATTTATCATATTTTATGTAATTTATTTGCCTCCATTATTTCAAATTTATTCTCTTTCTTTTCTCTCTTGTAGAAGGATATTTTGGTTTTTACAAGTGATCTTGGGAGCTTAAGTCCTTGAGTGACTCTAGAAGCACATGGTAAAAAAAATCTATTTATACCTTTGACAACATTGCCACTATTTCTATTTGTAGAATGCTAAGTTGTTGAAATCCACTATTATTTTGAGAAAATAATATGAAGGAAAATAATCTAATAATGCTAATGTAATTTAAAAAAATAAATAAATATGTAAAATATCTCAATTGCCATGACTAAATAAAAGTAAATGGATCTATTATATAGAATTTCAAATCACACATGAGAAATATAGGACATGACCATGCTCTTAATGCTATCAAATTTCTATAATCCATGCAATAATTCTTTTATGCTTCTGGATTCGATTGTGCGAATCCAGAAGCATAAAAGAGTTATGAACATGCTCACCAATACAACAACTATGTTATTTATTCCATACAAGAATATAAACAATAAATTTAAGAAAGATTAACTAATACAATAATCTAAATGGACATTATTTTTATCATTCTAACCCATAATAACCATTTGAAAAAAAAAGAATTATGTTTATGAGTGTTTGAAACCTTTCATAAGATAAAGGCTTTAGGAAGATATCTATTACTTGACCCTTTGTATTGTAGGACATAACCTTGATCAATCACTATTCAAAAAACTCTTTGACTTACATATATTGAATCTCAAGATGTTTGGTATTTATAGAAAATATTAGATTATCTATTATTCATATAATATTCTTATTCTCATATTAAAACAAGAAAGGTTCATTTTATATCTATTACGATTCTCAAATTGTCTTCTCAACCACACTATTTGGAAAGATATTACTTTTGTCCCTTTGCACTTTGTTTCTGGTATAAAAAGTGATAGTCATTTTCATTTCAAAAATCCTAGATAACACTATAGAACAAAGAATAGAATTATAAAGTTAAAAGTAAACATTTGGCTATCCATGGAATCTAGCCAATCTTAATTTTCATGGCTAATCAATGTACTATGATATAAATATTTACTTAAGTTTGAGATCATAGCTTAATTTCCTTGTAACATATTTGAGAAACCTTTAGATTAGCTAAACCCTAGTTTTATACTTAGGTTTTGACATGAACCTAGATACCAAGCTTAGTACAAATGTGATATATGGTCAAATAGTAGTTAAGTAGTTCAAAATTTAATTCAATTATGTATATAGAATGTGGTCCACTAGATTAACTTAAGTCCAACTTGTATGGGTGTTGCAACTATTTTTCATATCCTCATCTAAATTTCTGTAGGATATCCGAAGAACATTTTTTCTACCTAGAGATGAACATTATTTTTTTATTTTTCTATACTTATATATTTAAAAATAGTATATTTATATCAAATCTACTGTTTGATGTTAAAAAATCATAACTACTTAAGACACTATAATGAAAATTAGTCTACTTAAGATCATCAACACAAAGAATTTAGAAGAAAAAATCCCTAGTTAAGATCCTAATATAAATATGTATATTTGAATGACTCATTAAAATAAATGTGTATGTATAATTTTTTCCTTCAATACTATTCCCTTAGATCTTACATAAGGCCACACAAAGCCTTCTCCGATATAAAAACATAACTTTCCTTTGAAGATATTTTAAAGCCTTTAAGTTATGAAATATAAACCATTTTTTTTTTATCATAGACCTTTCAAGAAGGTACTCTTTACACACATTTGATAAATTATCCAAATTTATTGGGTTGGTAAAGACAAAATAAATTTGGTAGGATCTATTCATGATACAAGTGAAATTTTTTAAGGGTAATCAATACCTTCTATTGAATGTAACTTTTGACCACCAATCTATAACTATCCTTTATAACACTTGCATTAGATTTATACTTACCTTCTACCAACAACTTTCTTACTAGGAGGTAGCCAAACTAAATATCAATTATCATTCCTTTCAATCATTGCTATCTCACTATTCATTTCTCCAAACCACTCTTCTTTTTCTCAATATTATTTAAATTTTTGTGGCTCATTATTTTTTATGATTTGAGCTATCAATGTGTAATTTAGGTTTTTTTATCGGTAAGTTGTGGGATGAGGGATCACTCCCATGTTAAATAAAATATCAAATAAAAATAGCTTCAAAATTTTAGAATGAGGGGAAAAGAAGAAGAGAGAGGAGTGGAAGAGATAAGAAACATGCCCCATTAGAAAATCCATATTCAAAAGTCAATCCACAGGTAACAGTGTAGGCCATAAGAGATACCTTCATAGGAAAGAAAACTACTAGGAGAACAATTCCATTTCTTATGTTTTCCCTTGCTCCTAGTGATAATCATTTTCATAGACCAGAAAGATCCCTCACTAATTAAAGATTAAGCTTGCATTCTCAAATTTTTTTCCTCATATTTCCTTCTGCCTTTCTTATGGGCAAACTAAAGTTTGGATTCAAAATTTTACTTGTTTTTTGAGTGATTTTAACTTATGATATTAGTGCAACTAGATTATCCTCATGCTTCAGAAAATATTTAATTCTAAGGTAGGGGTCCCCTGAGGAGGATTTAAGATTTATTTTTTAGGAGAAAGAGTTCAAATGAAGAAAAATAAAGTTTTATATAGGATTAATTGTAACCTTCTACTAGAAAATAGTATCCCCTACTTTTTAGGGCTACAAATTTGAGTAGGTAGAAAAGGTGTGGGGCCAGAAATTTCACTACCACCTTAGGATTTTTATTTTGCCGCTTTTCAATCATCTCATCTTTTTCAAAATTTTATCAACTAAAATCTAAATGCCTAGGTGCAAAACTTAATGCTAAAATTAGGAGAACTAAAAAAATGCAAAGCAGGAGCTAAATCAAGCTCAACTACATCTAGAAAACAAAATTGAACATAACAAAAAAAAACCTAATTTTAGCTTAAATGAAAAATCAATCAAAGGACCTAATTAATAAATAATTCAATAAATGTCCTAATTACTCTAATATAGACTTCTTTTTAGTTGATCCAATTATCTCTAATAAGGACATGAATTTTTGGAAAACAATGCGGCTATGCTTATATGATGGAACTGATAGTATCTCTGCCAAGACTATAGATGTCGAGGTTGTGATGGAGTAGTATGGGGGATGTGTTTGCACCAATTATGCTTGTCTACCTAATTTCCTTTTTCATGACCTTTGTCAAAGTTGAATTTGAAAAGATTAAAGGTATCACATGTATGCATGATCTAATTAAAATACCTAGTGCTTTCTTCTACCAAGTGAGATGATATTTAAATATAGTTAGTTTTGTGTATGTAATGATTTAAGTCTATTTTATTTCTCTTTTATTGAGAGATTACATATATTCTTGGGGATCTGTAGTCATTTTATATATGAGTTATCATTTATTTATGTTGTTCATAAGATATCCCTAATTTATCATGAAATTAGGGGTCTTCTCATATGTAGTTAAACACTGATCTCTTTGTTTCCTTGATCCCTTCTATAATATTTTATTGATGACATATTATGCTAATTTGGGCTAGTGGTTTTATCCCAAAGGGATTTTTTGCACATATGCAGGTGTGATGGTTTGCATTGATTTATGTTTTTGGTATATTTTCTATATTTTTGTAATATTTATAATGATATTTTGTAGAAATTTAAATGTATTTTTCCTCTTAAGATTAGCATAGGAAGGTAATTATAGATCTTTTAGATCCTTACATAAAAACATGGTAACAAGACAAAAATTGGTGTGCCATAACTTATAACTAGTAAATAAAAATATTCACATAATTTATAAATGAAAAGTGATCATATAATGTATATCCCATTGTGAGGGTTTAACAATGAATGAAAATTTATGATAATCTATTAGAAAATATAGAAAACTAGTTTTATTAGCACTACCATTCATTTATCTCATGTAAAAACATAGGCTAGAACCATTTTTTACTAGAAATAGAAATTTTATTGAAATTTTCATAGTAAAAATAATACAAATTAATTTACTTTATAAATAATTTAAATATTCAATCTAATAAGAAAAAAAGGTGTGTGTGTTTGTTTTTAGAGAAAAAAGTATTATTTTCTTCTCCATCAATGAATGTTCATGTTTTCGGTTTTGTTTGTATTTAAAAGTTTTTCCTAGATTTGTTAAAATCTTGGACAAATCACAACAAAGATTCTAAACAACTTTATCAAAATTAAGTCAACCTCAAAAAATATTATGAACCCAATTAAGTAACAATATAGCATTTAGTTATTAAAAGAACATGATTGAACAATCAACTCAAAATGAGAAATGTATTCTTGTATAAAATAGATGACCATAAGAATTTAATATTACAAAAATTTAATAAGAAAATTTTCATTGAAATATTTAGTGTTTAAGAACAAGCTTGACATAATTAAATAATATTAAATGGGATGTTGATAAAACATTGAGTCCAAACTTGGTCTTAATCTATTACATACAAAGGGCATGCTTATGAAACCTTTAATTTTTTTGTAAACAAGTGAAATAGAAGTGAAAAAAAAGAATAAAAAAAACCTCATAACATTAGAATTTCTTTCTAATAAATGCTATAAATTATTGTTGTTATGCAAAAATGTAAAATTTTATCTAAACCTGCACAACACAACAAGATCTAGCTAGAAAAAAAGAAGTAAACTTGTATAGAGAGAAAATTTGAGAGCAATAATAATGAAAACTTGTATCATTGATTTACAAATGAAATAATTACAAAATAAAGAGATATTTCTTCAAATAAAAAAAAACTAAGGGAAAACAAGAATATAATTGAAAAAATAGAGATATTCTTTAGTTAGATTAACAAATAAGCAAAAAACAGTTTTATCCAACTCATGGGATTAAAACAAATTTCTACAATAATAATATCATGATCCCGCTCGCCATCCCCTGCCCATAAGTTTAACTAAGGAGACAAAAGCCTAAGTAAAGGATAGAGGAAAAAGGAAAGAGGGAAAACCCAGTGGGAACATAATCCCCCTTCAAAATTACAACAAATGCAACTATATGAAGTGCATAAGAATCCCCTTTGAGATACAAGAAAAAAATGAAGAACCTCCTCAAAAGCCAAGATGATGATCAAGATCAAGAATATATATGAGTGCCCCCGATGAAACTACTTGGTAAAACATTTATTTATCAAAGATGCAGAAGACAACAATCTGAATGAGTGACCCCAATGACACTACTTGAACAATAATCAGATGGAAAACAAAGGAAAAACATCTCATATTCAAAGATGCAGGTGACACATGGATATGTACGAGTGACCCCAGTGACACTACTCAACCATGCAAGAAGAAGCTACTAGTCAAAAGAACATGTGCCAATAGTCTAAAGAACTGATCAAACTTGAAATAAAACTAAAAAAGCATTAGCACTGACAAAAAAAAAAATCCCTCATAATATGACAAAGGAGAGGCATGACGAGTCTACTAAAATGATGCATAACAAAGGAAAAGGAGAAGATGAAGGCAAGGCCCGAAAGAGCATGACCTTGGCATGCATCTAGAAACACATGTTTATGATTTTATCTTTAAACCTTCACAACACAACAAGATCTAGCTAGAAAAAAAGAAGTGAATTTGCAGAATAGAGAGAAACTTTGAGAGCAATAATAATAAAAACTAGTATAATTGATTTACAAATGAAGGAGTTATAAAATAAAGAGAGCCTTTATCAAAGAAAAAAATGAAGGAGAAACAAGAATAAAACTGAAAAAAATAGAGATATTGCTTAGTTATCTTTAACAACTAAGCAAAAAATAATTTAATCCAATTCATAAGATAAAAAACATTTCCACATGAGGAAAAGCTGATTTTTGTGCACTAACCAAAAAAAATACCTCTGTTCCATTACCCGGGCTTTGTTTAGATCATGCCCATTTCTGTAGGATAAATAGTTCATTCCAATGCTCTTTGGTGTCCATTCGTAAACAATGTTAAAGGCATGTGAAGGTACACATATTCCATTCACAAATAAACTATGAAGAATCAAACTATGACAATGACAAATTCTGAACAATCAGTTGCACATAAACATTCTTGTAACTTTCCGCTTGCACAAAATATTGTTTTGAAATAATCCATTCACAAATAAACAATGATAATGATAAATTTTGAACCTTTTGCTCACATGGACCAATTCATGACATAAGTGTGAATGTACCATGCACATAACTAATCACAAATTCCACTTTCCAAAGCAGTATCCAATTATAGACTAAATACTTTTGTGCACTATTACACAAAATAAATAATATTTTTTTAATTAGCACTTGTTTTTTTGGTAGATAAATTTGTATGCATGATAAACATCATCATAATTCAATTTCAAGTTTAGATTTGATGAGCACAAAGCATCACATTTTGGGGACTTGTAGAATCTATTTATAGATGGGACCTATTCATGTGAGCACATAGCAACACTTGCCTTTAGTTTATTGCCAATCTAGCTATAAACATGTAGTCTTCACATTAATCACATCTATGAATTTTGCACACATCATTTAATTAATGTTTGTATATCATCTTATTTACTCCTATAAAATATCCTCCATACCTTCTGCCAACTTGTAACACATCTAAGGATAAATGAAAAAAATATTTGGGAGGAGGAGATTAAGTCTTTTATAATGCTTAAATTTCTTTTATGTGACTAATGAGATTGATAAAAAATTTAAGGATTTTCGGAAAGACTATACTCAACTCATGAATTTAACTTCTAATTATTATCTCATATGAGTTGATTTAGAATCATCATTACTTAAAAGTTTTATGCATTCATTAATTATCATTCTGAAGGAGAGAAAAATTAAAAAAATGAGAATTTATAAAATTTACGAGCCTTTTGGAAAGTTTGAGTCTGCAATTTGGTAGAGTTTAGTGTGAAGTTCAGAAGTGAATTTTGTAGTGGAATTTGAAGCTCAGTTGTCAAAAAGGGAGTCTTGAGTAAGCATAACAACAATGGGTGGCGATATTATTATGATCACACATTGTTTCTAACATATGAAGATTATTTTTTATTATTTAAAAAGTTGGCATGGATGTATTATTGCTTAAAGTTGATAGAATTCAATTAAGAAATGACAAAATAATTTAAAAATACATTCCAAAATAATTGAGCCATACCTAAGGGGTTCAATGAGAGAATGAAACCACATTAAAAACAATAAAGCCATTCTTAAAGGGCTTAGAGTAGAGTCTTCAAGGCCACAAGTTTAGAGGCATCCAAACTACCCATGATGGTTGAAGTATATCCTGAAATTGCAAATGCAATCTGAACAAAAGAAGAATTTGCAAAGCTAGAAAAATAAAAAAAATCAACAAAAAATCAAGTAAAGATGAATACCGAGAAACAAAAAATATTTGTAACCAATAATCTCTTTAATGAGGATATGAATTCTTGGAAATAAATGTTTCTATCCTTAAATTATGGGACTAGACGTATCTCTACTAGGACTATAGATGCCTAGGTTGTAATGGAGTAACATGCAGGATGCATTTGCACCAATTGTGCTTGTCTATGTAATTTCCTTCTTCGTGACCTAATCATATTTGAATTTGAAATGATTAAATTTATCACATGTATGCATGATCTAATTCAAATTCCTAGTTCTTCTAAGTGAGATGCTATTTAAATATAGTTAGTTTTTTGTCTCTAATGATTTGAGTTTATTTTATTTTTCTTTTAATGAGAGATTGTATATTCTTCACGATCTGCAATGATTTTCTCTAAGAGTATCATTTATTTACGTTGTTTGTAAGATGCCTTTTCATATGTAGTTAAACATTGATCTTTTTTGTGCCTTGATCCCTTCTATGATTTTTATTGATGATACAATGTGCTACTTTGGGGTGGGGGTTTTATCTCAGAGTGGTTTTCTCCATGTATATGAATGTGATGATCTGTATTGATTTATTTTTTGGTACATTTTTTTTCTATATTTTGATATTATTTTTAATCATATTTTTTTAAATTTTAAATGTATTTCTCCCCTTAAGATAAGCATAATTTATGTAACAAGACAAATATTTATGCTGTGCTAAATCTTATATCCATTAAATAAAAACCTTCACATAATTTATAAATGAGACTTGATCATATAACATATAATCTAATGTGAGGGTTAAGCAACGAATAAATATTTATGACCATCTATTATAAACATAGAAAACTATTTTTTTTACTGATACTACCATTCATATATCTTATGTGAAAACACTAGAACCATTTTTTTCCAAAGATATTAATAATTTTTTTTTCATCAGCATTGTTGGCCCAACAGACACAATTTGTGCAAAATCTTTTGATAAGTCGTTTGTTATGGTTCCAATGATAGTTTTTTGTTTTTGAGAATTTGTACATGGCAGGGTCATTGTTTTTTGTGCTTTATTTTATTCTAAAATAGTAGTATTTTTATTTGTTAAATGAAGGCTCCATGTTTGAAAATTAAAGTCTTGTGGAACGAATTTGTTTTTCAATGTTAAAGATCATTTAATTTTGTGTTTGCATAGAGAACTCTCTTCTTCAATTTGTTTGATAGAAATATTTTTAGTCTAGGATATATTACATGGGGTTTTCACCAATACTAGTCTCAAATCGGCAAACAACTTTCAGGTTTAAATATTTCGAAAAAAATTTCTAACAAACAACATTAAGGAGAGATCTGTTAGACAGTTCAAATAACCGAAAGACAATTGAGACAGGGGGGGGGGGGGGTGTGAATCAGTTGTCACAGATTACTAGAACATTTAGCAATTAAAACTTTAATACCAGAAACCAAAATATTAATACCAGAATTTTTAAACCAAATACTGGAATAACACTTAAACCAATTAAACATAAATAATAATCATAAAATAAATACCATCCACATGACACTAAGATTTATACGTGGAAAACTTGGTAATGGGAAAAACCACGGTGGGAAACCTACCCATAGTTGGATAATACTTCTGTTGTAAGTATGTGAATTACAATTGAGGGGCTTGCACTCGCAAGAAAGACAATAGCCAAGAGGGAACTGCTCATCAAAAAAGGAGTCTCACTGACTGCATAGAAATCTAGACTATAATCCAGAGAAGTGTTTGAATTGCAAAGATAACATCTCCTATGCCTGAGTACAGTTTCAGTTAAGCTCTATACCGGAGGACTAAATCCTCTTACATAAAACCAATTCGATCTCCAATGACTAACCAAATCCTCTGCCTAAATGATATTACATTATTCACATATTACATATCCCATTCCTTGACCTTATACCTATGATCCTATATCATGATGATCTACAATGAGATCTTACATCATATATATACAAACCCTCGACCATAAACAATCAGGTTGGCCACCAGATAATAAACCAATTACATAATTATAAAACATGTCAGCCTTAGACCAAAAAAATAATATCCAACACATAAGACATCCCAGAAACACATCGAGAGGTCCAATCCATGCGTTACATTAAGTTGGTCCATAACCTAGATCAACCGGGACCCAATATAGGTCCACACGCTAAAGAAATGATCTCCATCCATCGAGTCTCGAACATGATCACCAACAACATCCTGAATCTCCACCAGAACCTACACCAAGACCACTTATGCATATCTTCAAATATCGTCATCAAAAGATCTGCCGGTGAAACCCTCACCGGAACCACAAGCCAAGCTTCCAAACAAATTGGATAGCATCCGATCACTAGACCAAAACCAACCTATTGAATATGAACATGAGTATCATGAATAAGCCAATTCCATAAACAAACCATACTGGATCATACCAGATCATGCCGAATCCAAACCAACCAGAAACTACTCAACCTACCGAGACCAGAAGGGTGCCGTTAAAGCATCCAAACAACTAGTGTTGGCATCAATGACAAAACATCAATGCAACATATAATCAATTTGTCTAAATGGCCAACAATATCAAATTTATGGAAGATCAACTCTAAACAATGTGCAATATGAAATCACACCAAGTGACTTAATTGAAAATTTTGTACAAATTGTGCTCTATAGTCAACAATGTACATGCAATAAGGTTTTATCACGTGCCTCCTCCCTTTCAACAATAACACATAAGAATATAGCCAAAGTTCCACATAAAATACGACTCATAAGAATATAGTCAAAGTGTCACATAAAATACAAATTTTAATTATTTTTACACTTACAAATAGTTGTTTGAAAATAGATTGACATTTTGTCTTTTAAATTACATTTTCCTCTTTAAGGTTACTACATAGACCATACTGCACTAGCAACATAGGTTTTGGAGCCAATCTCATTTTACCTAGAGTTAGGATGTACATTCAATTTTGTGTTATTTCATGGAATAAAATGCTATGTGACTCACATAGGTTGATTTTATGTTTAAAATTACAATAAAGTTACTTTGTGTAATTTGTTTAAAGGCACGTCTCTCCATGATATTGACAACTTGGACATGCATAAGAATGGCCATTTTGCTACTTGTAAGGTTTCTTAGGTATTAATATTGTTTTGGAGTACATATTAGTGGAGTCCAGTACTTCAGTGATACCCAAACCTTTTTAAATGCCTAGGTCTATATTTGTTTTCAACACAATGGTTGAGGCTTGAATGTATTGAATTTGACTAATCATGGTAGTTAATGTTGGTAAAGAATACACTAATACATTCATTGTCTAAATAGAGTAGAGTGTATAACATAAGATAAGACATACATAGGAAATTTAATGGTATACCTTTAAAAGACATTTGTTGATCAATCAATTGAAGCCTGGTCTATACTGACTACTGATTTTTAAGACACAACTTAAAATTCATTTATATAAATACTTGGCAAGGCATTATTCATGAATAACTATGAAACATTGATTGGTGAATGTAATTTAGTTTAAACTTGACATATCAACATGACTTTAGTTGAGTAAATAATCTAAGCTTTATAAAATAAGCATTTGGCAACATAAATCCAAGACAACTTGCAAAGATTAATTATGCTTTAAATATAGTTGAAAGAATTAAGATATATAATTTCTCACAATTTTTATTTGGGATTAGTATTATTACACCAAATAGAAAGCCAAAAGTACATACAATAATAAGAAAGAAACCACATGACAAAATCTTATCCAATGGAGATACCAAAAAATATTTTAATTATTTAATATTATTTTTATTTTATTTTAATTTATATTTTAATTATTTTATATTATTTTTAATTTTAATTTTAATTTTATATTATTTTTAATTTTATATTATTTAATTTTAATTTTATTTAAAAAATAAGGGACAGGGACCCCGTAGCCTCGTAGGGCTGTGGGCCCCCCTGCCCAAGTCCCTTGTAGGAGTGCGGTAACCACTACAACTCATACTGCAATTTTATTTGGTCAATGACTCGTTGAAGGCCCCACTACAACTCATACTGCAATTTTGTGATAGTTTTATATGTCAAAGTAAGGGAAATTTTATTTTGCATGATTTTAAATAATTGAATTGTTGTTATAATTAGTGTAAAATGATTCTATTTAGGAAAATCATTATTAACGATGGGAAAGAACAAGTGAGGAACAATAAAACAATGAGAGGCTGAAAAGGAACGACAAAGGCAATGTATGAAGAAATTACGTGAACTAAGAAAAATGGGACAAGAAGGTATGTCATCCAAAACATCTCAATTAGATGTACCAAATGAACCTAATGCAATTGAAGAAGAAATCACAATCAATAATTAAACAAACAATAAAAATGCACCAACAAAATCTGGTTTACCGAATGAACCTAATGCAATTGAAGAAGAGACCACAATGAATAATCAATCAAATAATGAACATACACCAACTCAATTTGATGCGATTAATGTACCTAATGCACATAATTCACCAATGTTAACACCTCCTACAATTATTTGTAGGAAACCTAAGTATCTAATTGACATCGATGAGAATATTTTGAGGCCAATGCTTGATAAAATAAACGAATTTGTAGAAGAATTCTTAAAAAAATATGGAAACACTATTTTGAAAACTTAAATCAAACTGGAAGATGCCAATTAATTGTTTAAATGATTAAAAATTTAAATTTTAGAGAGAATGAAAATTTTAGGCCTAAGATCATAAAAAATTAATAGTAAAAGAACTATTGTGAGAAATCTATTTGATGCATATCAAGCTATTGGTTCAAAATCACGTACTAAAGATTCTAATGTTGCTCGAAGTGTTATTACATCAACCATAATGAGCAAGAAACTAAAAAAAGATCGTTTGATAAGAAAAACAAGTAAGTCATTAAGTATATGTAGAACAACATTACGTAAAGCATTAGAGAGGTGAGAGAAAATAAAGGATCCTAACAATAATTCTCTTTGGGCGTTCTCGGGTAGACTACCACATAAAGACAAGGTGGTTGTTGATGCACTAAGAACATTTATTGAATTTTTTTGGCATGACAACACAAGGGTTTTTTCCAACCAAAGAGATGTTGTTAGAAGGCGAATTGGATCTAGAAATCGCGAGCCACATGATAAACACTATTTGGATATGATTAAAACAAAATTTTATGAAAGATTCCTTCAAAAGTTTCCTCAAATAAGAATTAGTCAAATATTTTTTTCAATGGAAAAACCTTTTTATGTTAAAATTAATCATGTACACACCATGTGTTTTTGTATGATGCACTATGGTATTTATCTTCATATATGTTGTACTTAGCACTCTTACGATGTTTTGCAGGAACACAATATACAAGCACCTCATAAGTTACTGAGAGAATTTATTTCAAGTGTGCTATGTAAAAGACATGATGGTTGCATTTATTTTAAGATGATGTGTCTGAAATGTTCTTGTGCTACATGTGGTAGTTTGCAACATTTACCAAGATGTTTACATTTGGAGAGCTCACATGCAATTGGTAAGAAACTAGTTTCTTTTGGCAAAAATAAGACAATCACAAATGGGGTTAAAGAAGGAAAAGAATTGAAGAGATGTGAGTTAGTGAAAAATGATATAAGTGTAGCTTAATTTATGAAAATGTTTCAAGAGAAACTAGTTTATGAGTATATAAAGCATACACATAGAGCTTGGTGGTTAGATGAGCAATTCAAGTTATGCAAGTACACATTTCCTCTTGGTACCATTGTCTCTATCATTGATTTTGCTGAAAATTATACACTCCAACCTCAAAATGAAGTGCAATCTATGTATTACCATTCTACACAAGTTTCTATTTTTGTACACATAGCATTCATGCATGCAAATAAAACCACATAGGAGGATAGGAAGATTGTAAGAGAGTATCACTTCTACATAAGTGATGATCGTACTCATTTGTTAGAGTTTGTGCAAGGGTTCTTTAAAGTTTTTGTATGGTAATTTAAGGGAAAGAAACATACAATACAACCAACACATAATATGGTCAGATAATTGCACCTCACAATTCAAGAATGCAAGGATGTTCTATTGGTTGACTAAGATGCATGTGACAAGCAGTGTACAACATTTTTGGAATTTCACTGAGGCTGGACATGGAAAGGGGGAGCATGATGGTGTAGGAGCATGTGTAAAAAGAGACCTAGCTAAATAGGAATTGAAGTATGAAGGTGGTGTTGAGTTGATAGATGCAACAACAATTGTGCGATGGTGTAACACTACAATGGGACCAGACAATGAAGGTACATCAATGGTTTATAGACATTTTTGGTTGATCAGTGAATCTAATATTGAAAAATATCAATATTGTTGTACGATTGCAAGATCGAGTGAAATGCACTCATTTAGAAGTTCAAATGCAAATTCAGTAGTAATTTATACTAGACAGATTGTATGTTTTTTCTCTTCATGTATGCATTTTTGTGGGAAGAATGTGAATCACAAGAGTGGGTTGACAAATGGTGTTGTAGACTGTTGGTTACAATTGATACACATCAAGTTCCCAAAGCACTGCAATTGACCCAGATGGAAGCATCATTGGATTTCGACCATGTATCCGACCTAGTGGAACTAGGTGACTTTTTTGGTTAATTTTTTTGCAACAATTTTTTTGGCTCATTTTGTTACATCAAATTACTTTTGGTATTAATTATCATTCTATAAAATGTAGGTCATGTGTATGCAATTGTTAAAGAAGAGAAAAATGAATAAGGAACAAATAAATTTTTATGTCGTTGTATTGAGCCCAAAAGAAAATTGATAACCACAATAATTGATGCAGAGGGTATTGAGTACCGAATAGGGTCTGTTGTCGTGACATGCACATGGCTTAGGAGATAGCCTATCAATAATTTGGATGTTTGGTTGTTCGAGGACTTTGAAACACATAGAAATATTCTTCATTTCTCCAACCTTATTGTTGCAACAAATATTCAATTGATTAAGTATCATGGTAGACCTCATAATAAGAATGTATAAAAAGTTCATGAATCTGACCACAATACAATAACTGACATAGTACAAGTTAGCGCCAATCTAGAAGGCTCACTTGATTGATTTTGGGTCATCTACAAGTGCTCAATTGTTGGAGCATTACAATGATTCTACGGTTCAGGGTAGAATGATATTTACAATTTTGTATATATCATTGGCAAATTATTCCATATTCATTTTTTGTATATATAAATGCCCATGAGCTATTTTGTTCATATTAGAGGCAATTTTTTTCTATATTTAGATGGCCATGAGTTGATTTGTTCATATTTAAATGGCAAATTTTGTATATTTAGATGACCATAGGTTGGATTTTGCATATATGTAAATGCCAAATTATATATAAATGCCCATAAGTTGATTTGTAAATAAATTTTTTGTATATTTAAATAGCCAAGAGTTGATTTGGCCATTTTTATAGGCAAATTTTTGAATATACATGTCAATTTCTGTATATGTAAATTTTTGTTTATACAAATTTTTGTATATGTAAATTTGTGCATAAATGAAATTTTGTGATGCATTTTGTATTACTTGAAATTTTGTATGACTATTTATGAGTACATGTGTATGCCTACTGTATGGGTCTGGATATTCTAGCGAGATGGGAGGCACATTAAGAGCATACATATCGTAAACCTGCCCACCTAGACATGCTCATGTTTTTGGTTCATGCCCATGACAACATAATCAAATTTGGCCTATCTTGCAACCTTGCAGTGCATGCATCTAATGACTTTCGTACCAACTAAAAAAAATGCTACCATGTGAAAAAGGTTCCGAGTCTTCAAAACTCGAGATAGGTCATTGTAGACGGGTCTCACATGACCCTATAAGTTCAAATGGATTAATCATATACATCTTGGATTGCAAGAAATAGTTCGTCAAATTTTGACAATTTTTTGGACTTACAGCACTGGGGTATGGCTCTGGATGTTCCAGTGAGATGGGAGGCACAACAAGAGCATGCCTACTATAAACCTACCCACCTAGAAACACTCATTCTATTGGTTTGTGCCCATGGCGAATGAAACCAAATTTTGCCTATCTTGCAACCTTGCATTGCATGCATCTGACGATTTTTGCACCAATTAAAAGAATGCTACCATGTGAAAATGGCTCCGAGTCTTCAAAAATTGAGATAGGTCATTGTAGATGGGATTCACATGACTCTATCAGTTAAAAAAAAAAATCATATACATCCTGGATTGCGGGAAACAGTTCATAAAAGTTTGACAATTTTTTAGACTTCAAGGAATTGAGAGATCGTACCGGTAGGGTATGGATCTAGATGTTCCAGCAAGTTGGGAGACACAAAAGGTGAATTCCTACCATAAATGTGTCCAACTGGATGCGCTCGTGCTGCTAGTTTGTGCCCACAATGAACAAAATCAAATTTAGCCTATCTTGCAACCTTGACAACAACTGAGCAACTTTGACAACAATTGAGCAACTTTTACATCTTTAATCCAAATGACCATTCATGGTCCCAAATGACCTTATTTAGCTGAAACAACACAAAAAAAGGCAAATACCCAAATTTGACCATTGCGAGCATCAGAAAGCTTATCAAATCACCTTATTTCATTCTAACCCATGATTGTAGAAACTAGATTTTTGTTGTTTACATTGATATTGCTTATTACATAGGCAAATATTCATTTAACTTTATAAAAGAGAAGACACAAAATACACCAAATAGATGTCTAATTTTGATATCTAAGATTAGCCAAGGAGTAGCTGAGATCAAAATTTATCAGACAAGGATCCAGCTATTGTTAGGAATTTAATAAAAGTGGAAGATATTTTGAAGTGATCAAAGACTTTCATTGTGATTGAGACATACAATTTTCTTGGGGTAGTTCAATATCTAAAAAATCTTATCAAATCATATTCCATAATTGCAATGATTCATTTTCCATGATGATAATTGTTGTCTTTTAAATGGGGTAGAATTCAACAAAAGACATTGTTTAGTTGAAGTAATTGATTAGCGAGAAATTGGTTTTGGCAATACCTAGCTTGCAACTACTATTTTAGGTAGAGATAAATTTTAATGATTATGTGTTGGAGGCTCTTTTATTACAATTTTGTAAGCTTGTTTGTTATCATTCAAACTTATATCATTGAGCGCTTTGGATATTTTGCCCACATAATGAATTTTATGTCTTTGTTTGAGCAAAAATTAAGTATATCAATTATTAAAAACATTTATATATATCAAAGTGCACAATAATGAACTCAATGAACAAATTGTGTATGTACTGAATGTCAAATCAATATCAAAAAAATGCACAATAATGAACACAATCCATATTTATTGGATTGAATATCAACATTTATATATAATGAAATGCACAATAATTGCGTATGTATACAAAAAATGGTAAATATGCCAAGTCAATAAAATTTTTACAAAAATATGGCATATGCCATGTCCAGATCGATATACAATAAAAATGTAGACTATATCTAGATGTATTGGTCCTTCGATAACTACAACTAACACTGTATGATCATATAGTTATGGTGGATCATCAAAATGGAGTCTCTTTGATCTAGTACATGGCTCTGTAGATGGCTGCACAACCACAATTCAAAAGCCTAGTTAGAATCCTTTTATACAAATTAGTTCACAATTATCAACATAACTATATATTCAACTATAATTTCTTTTCAATTGAATTGTAGATTACCTCATCTACTGATCTAGGATATATCGCCTTTTCTTTCCTTGCCTTGTCAGACTTAGGAGTCTTCTTAAAATGGAACTTGAGAGGATCCACGTTATGCCCAAACCAAGAAGGGGCCTATTATAGGTTAAATACAATTAATACAAGGTAATAACATATATAGATAAAAAAAACTAAAAATCTACACTATATAGAACACAAGAGTACCAGATTCTGGGATGCTTCTCTAGTAGACTTAGGAGGGCTCGCCATTGATGAAGAAACTATGGCTATTTCCTATATGAAAAATGATAAGATTATAATTTATCTAAAGTTCACATGTACATGTGCATTTAATCATCAAATGAAGAAAATAAATTAAAGATACATACCTCTTCCCTCTCTTGATCCTTTGGCGTATCAGGTGAATTCATTAGCTCTACAAATCCCAATTGCCGCAATATATAAAAGAGACAAAAAAGACCAATCAATCTACAAGTTCCAATTAAGACAATTTCAACCTTTTCAAACAATTGTGTCAATTAAAAATGTGTTCAATTACCTTTTGATTTTTAGGTGTCCTTGAGGATATCGTTCATAGAGGAGGTGTCCTAGACACATGTGGGGTACCCTAAAAGAAACAAAATTAACACAAGAGATATCAGTAGATAATATTAAATATAATTTAACAAATCTAAATTTAAATGACTTGCATATTCAATCAAAAGAATACATAAAAAGAGGTGTGCAAAATATGATATTGCATAGCTTTCTACGCCAAAATTGATGGCCAAGAGCATGACATTATCAATCTAGGATATTTGATCCCCTTATAACACCTATAAAATGTAAAATAAATATATATTAAAGAGAGTTATTATATCTTATAATTTTTTTTTTTTGAATTCAAGGTACTATTCTATTTTAACACGTTACAAAATATATTTCCCAGGCATTGAAGTTGTAGCTACAATAAGTGTGGGAGGAATATCAGTTGGTGTATTAACACTTGCTACTGCATTCTCAAATGAATATTATTTGTATCAATTTAAATCGATCTATAAATGAAAATTCATTTACATTTACAAGTTTTAAGAGATTGATAAATAAAATATCAATTCAAATCAACACAACTGTGTTTGAGTGTGACCACCATATCCATCAAATCACCAGTCAACACCACATCCTCTGCAATTATAGTTTGACGTCTACTCCAGAAAATTGTACATAGATAGGACATGGAACCATTTTCACTGGCCTCAACATCCATCCCAAAGAATATACTTGAACAATTGGGACATACATGCTGAATGGGATCACCAAGGCTAGATGGATCAACTATTGGATCATTATCTAGGTCAGGAGGTTGTGATAACTATGTGCCATGTTGAATGATGATATTAGTCAATACAGTGGATGCATGAAGAGTTTGTAGCTCCATCGAATCTTTCAGGGCTACAGGGATCGTGACATGGGCCATAGTATATGGTGCTAGGGGGGTGCGACTTTGGGGGTTTAGTACCCTCCGAGGTCTAGGTCTATCTTGGAAAGAGACTCCACCTCTACCCTCGAACTCTCTCATATCAAAATAGTTCATCCACTCAGTGAGGATAAAATCACAATATAGTTTCTGAAAAAAATATAATGGAACCTCAAAATTATTACAAGCTGGTTGGTCAGAGACCATCCACCACCTATCCCAAAAAGAATTTTTTATTTGCAAATGGCTACACCAGTGTATAGAAAACCTCTTTGAATTAAGAGGAAAGGTCTCAGCTATTTTGGGATCAATAAAAAGAGCACATATTTGTGCTTTACTTATGTTTTTTTTTCACTTCATTATATGACAAGCCACTAACATGAAAATCACGACATTGATTCCTAGAGCTTCCCCATTTTATAATTTGATTGGAAACTTCATTGGCACTACTAGCCAATGATTCTAGGTCTATGGCAAGAGATGCATGATGATCATGCTTGATTGCCTTTAGCCTATTCACCAGTCTGGTTATTTTACAAATGTTTTGTGTTAACTGGTTTATTAAATCCTCCTATGTAGCTTGTGAATGGTGTAATAGAGGAGCTAGAGGGTTTTTATCTTCAAGGCTTGGTTGTGGGTTCTCTTGTGGGTCTTTCCTTAAGTTTTCAAGAGGCATGTCTTGTTGTGGGCCATTATTTTCTGAATCTGATATGCATTCATAACAAAAAATTAAAAAAAATAATTAAAAATGATGAATTTACATTCTAATTGCGAATATAATTTATCAAATGATAGGATATATGAAAAAATTCAATCTCATACCTGTTTCCATTGTCTCCATGTTTGAATTTTTAAACCTTATTCGTCTATCATTTAGCTTGAAACCCTTCAAGTTTTTTTTCTTGGGGTTGCGAGTGAAAATAACCCAGTGGCTGCAGTAAAAAAAAATTATTGACAAAAAAATGCATGTGGGGTTTTAAAAATTAAACCGCACATGAATTTAGTATAATAAAACCCAGTATGCGATTTTGCTTGAGTCAGGCTCAACATAATGAGCCAAAACGTGTACGGGGTTTTAAAATTTTTAAATAACCCATGCATGTTATGTGTTTTTCCAATTTGTTTTTGGGGTGTGTCCACTTTTTGCACACCATCTTGGTGCACACACCCATTTGGAGTGGGTGACTCTAGGTAAGGTGTAATGTTAGAAGAGTTGAAAGGTGGTTAATTGAATATGCTTCCATTTTGTGAATGGAGCATATGTTAGTAGTTGAGTTTGACCAGATGTGATCAATTAGTGGGCTATTTATAGTGTGTGTCTTGTCTAATAGGAAATGTATATTGTATTTTTGCATAAGGCTTTAGAGTATTCATTTGTTTTTATTTTCTATGGACATGTCAATGTTGAGGTCTACGAGAATGTAGACTAGTGTTTTTAAATCTATGAAACTAAGTATTTTATCAATTAGTATTGAAACATGTTAAATTGGGGTATTAAGATTTGCATAAACATTGCAAAGGTTGAGTTTCTAAGTAGGTAAAATTATCATTACTTTGATAGCTTCAATATTAGTTGAATGGTTTTGTTTAGTTCTTGAAACACATAGGTTTCTATTGGTTAGAGTTGAAATTCTGGGTACAGTGTACATGGTATAGCTATTGAAGTATTAGAATAAAGAAGTTGTTTGAGATGGATGAATATGGGTCTCTTGTATACACATGATAATTGAGGACATTAAGTCATTGTCGAGTATGTCCAATGTGTGAGCTTATAAGCTATGAGTGTTTAGGATGCATATAAGTAGGTAGTGTATGTTGTAGGGAAAAATAAGTTTATTGTTAAATTTCCATTGTGAAGTTGATAGTAGACATGACATTTCTATGTGTACTTTTTTTTTGACTTTAAAGTTTCCAGAAGTTAGTGGTCTTAACAAATATAAGTTTCCATTGTTTTGGTTTGGGCTAGTGCTATGCAATTAATCCGTGGTGTTTAATGCAAATTGGGTCAAATGCCATAACCTCCATTGTAATTCCTTGTGATAGATGTATAGTCCATGCACAAGATATTTGAATCAAGAACTATTTTCTAATTGTAGTGTTTGGTCCTGTATTTATTTTTTGGATGGCTTTAGTTGCATGAAGTATCGGAGTCCATTATTTGTGAATGGTAGGTGCATAACAATGTACAAGTTTTTTGCATTGTTGTACTCCTACCTTTGGATCATTAAATTGAATCCAAATGATGTCAAGGTCATTATGTTTTATATATATTTTGAAAATGCCATCAGATCCATTGACAAGACAAAATTGAGTACTGTAATTACCTGTATATATTTAAACAATATATTTGGTTTCAAATGAATTTGAGGGGGTAGAGTAATTGTGTGGCCATATAGACGAATTGGGTTTGTATTTGTTTAGATTGTTCATCCAACACACGAAGGACAATTGTATGTCTTGGAATTTTTGCTAGAATTTTATTTTTGTGGTTGTCCATGTCACATTTTCTATAGAAGAGCAAAGGTAATGTTGGGTCGAATGGTGGCTTGTTTAAGAAATGTTGATTGAGATAGTTAATGTCATTGTTTTTTTGTACTCCAATGCATATTTTGTTGATGGTTGAAATGAAAATATCATCTTTTTTCCTCACTGTTTTTGTTAGTGGGCACCACTTGACATTGGCTATCTTGAAATTGTATGGAAGTAATTATGTATAAGTGGGTTTGGCTTTGAAGACAACAAATTCAATAATAGGTAGTGCTTGGTAGAGGTCACCGTAGAATATTGTATCTGTTGGTGTAAATAATTATTCATCATCGATATTATTACACTTACTTACGTTTACTTAGGATAATGCATTTTCATAGTAGTTTGGGTATGAGACACTTAGGTGTTTGTGTCACATTGGGATAGTGTGTGTAGGAGAAATTCCATCTTTTATGGTGTTGATCTTGTTATTACACTATCATATCCACTTATTGTGGAGTGATAATTCCACCTTCGGTGGGTGATCCACCTCATGTGGAATATTATATTATTTCTCCTACCTACCCACACCTATTTCCTACCTACCCTTGTTTCTCATTGAGCCACATGTCATATTTGTGTGCTCATACATCCATATGGCCTTGCCTATATAAGCAGGCCTCTATTCATTGTATGTAACTATTGAACAACTATTGAATCGAGTTGATTATTGTTGATCATTTCTATTGATGAGAATACAGTTTATTCTTGTCCTATATTGTGTCTCTATTTTGTACATTTCATTGAGCTCTTGATCTTGGCAAAATCCAACATGGTATCAGAGCCATTGGGGTTTCATTGATTTGTCTTGAAGAGGCATTATTGTGACGTCAAGAGCAGATCTGAGGAGAAGCATCTTTTGGAGGCGTCCTAGACTAGATCCGACCTCGCCATTGCGTCCAGAAGGCCGTTTCCATGAATTTTGGTTATAAAGTCGGCCTATTTTGGTGAGAAAATTTTTTTCTCCAATTTTACTAGTATTGTACGGATTTCGGAAATTTTTTATTATTTTTCGAAATTTTTATTTTTTTATTTTTCTGAAAAATGTTTTTTTAAAATCAAAAATAAAAAAAAAATCAAGAAAAAATTGAAAAGTCAAAGAAAAAAAAAATATAAAAAAAAAAACAAAAAAAAAACAAAAAAAAAACAAGTTTTTGGGGGGTCCGCAGACCCCCCCCCTATGACCCGTACTGCAGGACTGCAGCACAGGTCTGCGCACCGATGTACCTTCTGACCGCCGTGTACAGCCGCCGCCAAGTTCTTTTTCCGTGCCGCCGACGCACCTCTGCCCGCACCCGCGCCTGTCGAAGACCGCAGCTGCAGCGCCGTCCGTGTTGAGCTCCCGCGCCGCCGACGCCACCCTCCCGAGCTCCCTCCCGCGCAGCTTCGCTCCCCCACCGCCGCCGGCTTCCTCTCGGCCTCTGGCGGCGCCCGCTTCGCCACGCAGACACCAGTCAACCAAACCGGAGGACCGTTCCTGCCACGTGGCAGGCGCCCATTGGCCCGCGGTACAAACCTGCCACGCAGTCATCTGTATGGCTGCCACGCATACACACAGTCAGATTCCGTACATTGCCACATCAACAACCAAATCAGCTTGCACAGTCATCTTTTCTGTACGGTATGGATTGCACAGTCGACTGCCACGTCATCTGTTCGTACGATACGGATGCCCGGTTGGCAGAGGGCAAAGTTTTTGCGACAGTCATACAGCCGTCAAATTTAACCCCCCTCTCATTTGCATTTTTGATTTTGCAGTTCAACTTCAAATGGCCATAACTTGCTCATTTTTGCTCCTTTTTTCGAGCAATTTTTTTTGAAATGAGCTAGAATTTCGTGCTCTCCGCAGTGGTGAAGAAATTTTTTGATTTTGATGCATGGAGTTTTCAGAAAATGCAGTTTTTGGTGACTGTACCTGAGTAATCCCATTTTTTGCAACTTCAGAGTCTTCGTTTGGGGTCATACGACCTCCTTTTCAGGTGCCATTTTTTTTGAAAGTACATATTTTTTTGTCTACTTTCACATGATGCTATCAGATTGATGCCATTGTAAGTAGAAATTATACTTTCAGCTTTTGGCCATTCTTGGCTCTTTTGGTACTTGTATATTTGCTTGAATCTTAGTTAGATTCATTGTATTATTGATTGAAGTCTCTTGTCTCTCATTTGAGAAGTTGTAAAATTTGCATCATAAGTCCACTTTGCCTTGTTTTGCAAGTGGCTCATTGTAATCGCACTAAGTATAAAGTGCCAAAATCATCACTTTGGGGGGGGGTACTTTGATTGAGTGAATTTGGGGGGGGTGTCTCTTGTGCTTTTGTGCTCTTGTGTTCCTTCCTTTTTGCTGCTATGGGTTCTTCTAAGTTTCCTCTCTTAACTCCACATAATTATGCTACTTGGAAAATTGATGCATGGAGTAAACTTATGGAAAAAGGACTCACTCATTACATTGATGGAACTATTGTTGCTCCAGCTGATCCTAAGGCTAATCCAGTTGGTCACTTAGATTGGCTCACTAAAAATATCATGGCAATTGGTACCTTAAGAAAGTATGTATCAAAGGATCTCATTTTTCATATTGAGAAGTGTACTCTAATCAAGGATGCTTGGCAAAAGTTTCAAGACTTGTATGGTCAAGTTGATGAGATTAGGGGATATCAAATTGATAGTGATCTCACCATGTTAGATCCCAAGAACTTTGATACTATACAAGATTATGTCACTAAGGCAAATGAGTTGAGGGCACAACTCAAAGATTGTGGCGTTGATAAGAAGGATACTAAATTGATATTCAACTTGATAGGCAAGCTTCCACAAGAATATGCAGCATTTGTTTCTAGTTTCCAAACCCATAGGATGACAATGGGTTCAAGCTACACAATGCCTACATTTGATGCTTTCAATGAAATGTTGATGATGGAACAAACTAAGTTGATAAGCATGGGCATTCTTAAGGCTTCTAAGTCTCAAGCATTAGTGGCAAATCAAGGGAACAAAGGAAATCAAGGAAAGGACAACTCAAACAAGAAGAAATGGCAATCAAATCCTAAAGATAAAACACCATCTTCTCCACAACAAGGAGATTCATCCTCTTCCAAGAGAGATAATTCACCAAAGAGGGAGAGACCTACTTGTGCTTATTGTAAAAAGATTGGTCATGAGGAGCATCGTTGCTATTCTAAGAAGATTGATGAGCTCACACATATCATCAAAAAGCATAACATTGATTTGCCTAAAGTCTACAAGAAGGATGATTCATCAACTTCCACTTCCTCACATTCAAAAGGAAAAGGGCAAGCATTCATGGCTTCTACAAGTGGAAAGACTCACTCTTTTGGAACAGGAAAAGGAAAAGCTCTATGTGCTACTATCAGTCATGATTCAGAGAGATGGCTTCTAGATTCAGGGGCTTCTCATCATATGGCATCTTCGCAGTCTATGTTCTCTACATTTGAGCCTTGCACCATGCCACAAATTTTGATGGGCAATCATACATACATGGATGTGATTGGGAAAGGATCTATTGACATTGGGGATAACTCCTTCAATGATGTGCTGTGTGTACTGCACTTGACAAACAATCTCCTTTCTATCTATCAAATCACACATGGCGCAACTAAGAGAGTTGTGGAGTTCACACTTGACTCAGTTTTCATTAGAGACATGGAGACTAGAGCTATCATTGCAACTGGGGTGGTTGATCATGCATCTTGGTTATACTCCTTTTCAGATTTTGTTGATGATGATGATTTCACATTTGATGATTCTACACATTATGATCACACTTATTGTGATGGTTCAGATTTTGAGGAGAACTTTGGACACTTGAACATCGGGATTCTCACATGTGACCCCGTTCTTGAGTCTTGTATTTCATCTCCTCATATTGATATCACATCACCTATTGCACCTGATGATGTAGATAGTGCGATAGTTTTGCCTTCATGTGATTCAGTGCAGCAGGATATTTATTGTCTTCCAGCTTCAGATTCATGGGATGATTACTTGACAGATATTGCAGGTTTGTTTGTGGAATCCTACATTGCAGTTTTGGGAGACATCATTGATGACATTCATCTTCTCTTTGATGAAGGTGATCCTTCTCTGATTGTTGCGAGGGCACACTTTGACCCTCTTGTTCATTCTCTACATGATCATACTTTCGAGGTTGACATGATTGTAGATACTTATGTACAATAGTTGGAGGAGGTCTCTTTATTTTTTGAGGAGACATGTGAGTCTTTGGGACATGTTCTACATCCATCTCCACTAGATCTTGGAGTGCCTTTTTCAACAGTGTGGCACAGTTTACCACCTTTGGAGGGGGTATCTTTCAGCATCGACATGGGGACACTTGAGCAGTTTTCAGAGATTCCATTCATCATGAGTTTTCTTCATACATCTTCCCTTCATGATTGGGGAGACTTCATGGATACACCTTTGGTTTTGTTTCTTCCTAAGGGGAGGAATGTTGTTCGACGTTCATGGAGTAGTTTCTTCATACATCGAGTTTCTTCCATTGGTGCAGATTCTCCATTGAGGGGGGGTCACAGTTTGACTTCTCTTCTTCTCTCATATGGGGGGGACTTTTTCCTCACATGGGGTATTGTTCTTCACATTATTCTATTAGAGTTCTCTTGTGTGTTTTCATCTCTCTTTTGGGGGGTTTTTTCCCATTGGGTTTTTCTCTCTTTCCCCACTTTGTGAGAGATTTCATTGCATTGGTTTGCATGCATTTGCATTTGTACATGGGTACCTAATATGGCCTTGTAGCCGGGACCCATCTTGCATTGCTTAGTTGCATTGTAGACTTAAGTGCATTCCCCTAAGTTGCACTTAAGGGGGGGTGTTGGTGTAAATAATTATTCATCATGGATATTATTACACTTACTTAAGTTTACTTAGGATAATGCATTTTCATAGTAGTTTGGGTATGAGACACTTGGGTGTTTGTGTCACATTGGGATAGTGTGTGTAGGAGAAATTCCATCTTTTATGGTGTTGATCTTGTTATTACACTATCATATCCACTTATTGTGGAGTGATAATTCCACCTTCGGTGGGTGATCCACCTCATGTGGAATATTATATTATTTCTCCTACCTACCCACACCTATTTCCTACCTGCCCTTGTTTCTCATTGAGCCACATGTCATATTTGTGTGCTCATACATCCATATGGCCTTGCCTATATAAGCAGGCCTCTAGTCATTGTATGTAACTATTGAACAACTATTGAATCGAGTTGATTATTGTTGATCATTTCTATTGATGAGAATACAATTTATTCTTGTCCTATATTGTGTCTCTATTTTGTACATTTCATTGAGCTCTTGATCTTGGCAAAATCCAATAGTATCTATACCACCGAAGGAGGTGGTGGGTGTTTGCATTATGTCATAAAAACTTATATCAATGTATTTGAGGAATGCGTCAATTAATGATGTGCAATTGGTTGTAATGTTTTGACATTGTATCAAGTGTCTCAGTATCAAGTGGCAGAAAGTTTGATTTGTTGAAAGGTATGTGAAATGTTGAATGTAATGTAGTTATGCCTATGTTGAGTGCTACCTTTCCTATATATGCAGTTATCAATCCTTTTTGTTTGTCTAGATCACTGTCCATGGAGGTGTTGTAAATGTGAGAAGGGCTTGGTAGATGGTCTTTTCTATAAGTCTTTCCAGTTCCTGCCCCACTAGTGAGAAATAAAAGCAATGGTGTTAGAATGTTTTTCATTTTTTTAATTTTAATGTCTTTGACAATTTCATGTTGCTATGTGTTTAGCATTTGTCTTAATCTATAGTTCTCATTGTTATAAATGATCTTTGTATGTTGAGCTATTTTGAACACACTATGAACATTTGCATGTTTGTTCTTGAGTTTTGTGTTTTCAATATCACGTCCTATGTCATATAAGTCTTCCTATTCAGATGTCTCTAGTACAAAGGGATCATTGATGTCATTAGCATTTTTAGTGTTTAGTTCAACAATGGCTTTGTGTTTTCTTAAATTGTTTTCTCATGGTTATGCTCTATCCCATGAGAGAAAATTGTGTTTCAATATGCTTTCATTTATTGTAAATGGCACATACAACATTAACTTTGTTCTCTACAATAGTTTTCTATGTCAATATGCTTGTTATAATTGATAAACCATATTATGTTTGGTTTTGATTTGTGCTTGATTCTAGTACCATTTTTGTTATAGATAGAAACAAATTTTGCAAGGCATATTGTAGCAATTGTGCCTGGTCATTCAAGATAGTAGTTGATTATAGATTTACAAATAATATTTTCAGATCCATCTAGTTCTTTGCTTAATTGTTTGGGAGGTTTTGGTATAAACATCCTATCATTATCAGTCCTTGTGTCAATGAATATATAGACTTTCATGAGCTGTAATTTAGTGGCAGTGATAAGACAATGTGAGAATCCTATTGTGATGATATTTGTTGTAAGTTTAGTAGTGCGTTCCCAAGTTTCCTAGTCATTTTGATGATGTCTATATTTTCATGCTGATTCTCTGGACGTATTCTATTGAATGCATATGTGTAATTGAATTATCTACTTTTGCAATGTAGGAGCTGCAGTACATCACCATGGCATACGCATTTAGTACAAATTGTGCGTCTGTATTTTCTTTCCATATTTGGGGTCTTGAAAAACTATTATTCCATATTATTGCTTAGTTATCTAGATTTCATCTAAGAACTCCTCTATAGTGAAGGAGGCATTGTAATTTGCTAGTTGCAGTTTAGAGTAGATCTTAGTAGTAATTGATATTATTGTGTCATTTTTTTTTGATAATGGTTCAAGTATTGTTGTGTTTCAAATTGGTGGAAATGGAAAATTGTATTTGCAACTTGTTTTTTTCTTTCTTCTACATTGCTTTGTGTGGTGATGCCTATGTAATATTGCTAGTGCATGGTCTAAGTGTTTTGTGCTACAAGTAATGTCCTTGTTAACAAATTGCACAATATCTTTCAAGTCATCTTTCCCATAGATTGGTGCATCTTTGATCGATATTAGGAAATGGTCATGTTTCTTTCCTTGATTTTGAAATTATGTTACTGAAAATTAGTCTATGATGTGTCCAAAGAAAGGCTTATCAAAGAAAATTAGTTTTATCATTGTGTTTATCCTATGCCTATAGTATCATGCACATGTTATTGGATCTTTCTTGATAAGTTGTAATTTTTGGTTCTTGGTTTGAGTAACATTTCTATGTAGTTCTAGTTTGGAGTCATTTAAATCATGTAGATGTTGTAAAGTTGTTGTCAAGTGTTCCCAAATTTTCTCTGTGTTGGTGAATGTAAGGAAAAATGTTGGTTGTCCTAGTTGTTAGTGAAAAATGATGATGATATTTATTATTACAAAACCATAAAGATCCAACCACAAACAATCATATTTCTAGAATAAAACATTCACCATACACCAATGAATAAACCTAAGAAAGTGCAAATTAACAAATTAAAATAATAATACCATTCTAAAGCCAAGTAGTGTTTAATATCCACTGTCTCTTGTCTCTATTGATCTTGTTTGATATATTTTCTCTCAGATATATTGTGCACAAGAGATCAACAAAGAATGAATTGTGGTTGTAAAGTCGCTTGATCGCTTAAAGATTGCTTAGTTCGCTTTCGGTTGATAAGGATGAAAGTATCCCCTTATATAGAAGACACTTTAAAAAATAGAGGGATAAGCTTAAGAGGTGAAAAGCTAAATGATCGGCTAGGATTAAAGGGAAAATAGAGAAAATGATGAAGTGGGTAGTTAGAAGAAAATTAAAAGATAAATGATATGTATCATAGAAGGGAAAAAGCTAATGAATTGATTAAATAAATAAAGACTCATTTAATTAATAGAGGAAGTGGGATCAATTAAATAAATAAAATATTTATATTTATTTAATTTAGGGAAAATATAATTTAAATAAATAAAAATATTTATTTAAATAAGGAAAGGCTAGAAGAGGATAAATCAATTAAATAAATAAATAAAAATCTATTTAATTAATAGAAGGCTTAGGATAAAATAATTAAATCAATAAAATATTTATTTAATTAAGGTAGGACAATTTTAGGTGTCTACAGTTAGATCATTGCAAAGGTATTTTATTTTAATTGATGTGCGTAATCTAGAGAAATCCCGATTCTTTTGAAATCAATGTAGCCAATATTTGATTTTAGCATTTTTTCTAGGTTTGGCTTTTCTTTGACATATTTTGCAACTAGTTTCTTACCTTTGAGTTGTCCTTTGTGTATCCTCACCCACATTGTTGATAATACTTGTTGTATAAGTACTTTGATGGTTTTGAAGAACAAGTTAGTTGTGTGATATGCAAATTGTCTTTGTGAGCTTAGGAGTCCTGATTGTGCAAATTATTGATACGTAAACTCTTTAAGATTGTCATCATGATGTGGACAACCAAAGAAAAGTTTTGGGAAGTTCATTTCTTCAGTATATTTGTCTTGGAAGATAGCTATTGGATAGTTGTCTTGTGCAGATGTAATTTTGAGTATTTTATCTTGTATTTGGTGATGTAAGGAATTACAAGTAGAAAATATCAATTATATGCAGATAAATATTAAACACAGGAATAAAACACAAAAATAATAACAACAAAGAGACAATATTTAACATGGTTCACCCAATCTTGGGCTATATCCACCAAGCAGAGAGTCCAATATTATTATCCAGTAAATAAAAAACTGATTACAACCAACAATCCTTTGCAACTCAATACTGCTGCAAAATGCTATAAAATTCTCTACAAAAAACCCTAATGCTTAGGCTTTTTATCAATACTTATTTCAGTTAAAAAATTAGGATTACAACATGTCAACAATTAGAAAAATAACATCCAATGCCTTTATAAAATAATAAGTCTTTTAGGTCTCGTGGGGCGTTGCCCCTTGACCCCGCCCTGTATTGTTATAGGGAGTACACAAGGAGCGATGCCCCCGAACCCCCACTGAAAATTATGGGGGGAAATTGTGTCGATAGAAGTTGGAAAAATTTAATCTCCGAGTTTGATTTGGATCCATATAACAACAATCTCGCACTTGGAGACTGGTTAGACTCCACAACATATCAGGTGAATGCATCAAGATTCAATGAATCCATGTATCAACATTTATTATTCTATGTCACTTTCTTTGTCAATATCACTTCTATTTATTTTATTTCTTTTTTTATTATTAGAATTTTTTGTAAGATGTCATCCTAATCTTGCCTACTTTGCACATTTTTCATTTTGTAAAGTGGTGTCCTCAATAGTTGTAGGAGTGCTTGCATTATAATGTTTGGTCACACCATTTCTTTTCGAAATGAATTTTTGCACTTCAAGCGCCTCTTTAGAAAAACTATAAATATTGTTGTGTTATCAATATATTGTGGTAGTGGTGTTTGTATTATATCCATGTTTGCAAGGACATTGATTATCAAGCTAGTCAGGCCCAATTGCGACCTCCTATGTCCTAGCTCCTAGATTTGTGCAAATACAATTTTAAGAGACACTAGTTGTTCCTATAGTTCCTAGAGATGTTGTACATATTTCAATGATTTATTAGTTCAAATATCATGTGGCGTTGCATACTTTGGTAGCATATGTTTTTGTAATACATTGTTACAAGTTTGACATATTGTATTTCCTATTATAGGACCATCTAACAGTAGTAGAGTTTGATAAGTGTGGTTTTTTTCATCCTTAAATATCTTGGTGTCTTTTTTGAAGTGTAACATTAAGAAAATTGAACAAGTATACTTTGGTGTGTCTTGGATTCTTTGTTTGAATATTTCAAATAGTGACAGGAAACTAGTCTTTCTCTTAGAGTTTTGTTCAAGTGATTGATTATTGGCTATATTGGTTGTGAGCACTTATATTGTCCAATGGTTTCAATATATATAAGTTTGTAGCTTCTAATTTTCCCTTTTACTTGACAAATTAACATTCTTGAGTGGAAATTTATATTGTTTGATTTAGATTTTATAGTTCTTGTCATATTGGTGGTTTTGATTTTTGAGGTTCAATATCTTGGTTTGAACCAATGTTAGTGGCTTGTAGGTGTTGTAGGTTTGTTTGTGTAGAACATAGAGGCAAAATTTTATCTCTGATTGTTCTCTTAAGTTTTTGCAATGTTACCTTCCCTTTGTATTTGGAATTTTCATTTTCTATCTGTAAAAGTGGCTCAAAATACCCTAAAAGTGGATTACTATCACGGAAAACTAAAGAATAAGATTCTGTGTTTGATGATTCATTGAAATACAAGTACTTTTTACATGTTATTATTGACCAAACACATATTTATATATTCAACCACTTTGAGATCCAGTGGATGCAAAAAATATCTCCCCACAATTCTATTTCTTTGTATATTGCACTTGCCTTTGTAGATAGTCACATGCCTCATAGTTAAGTGTCTTTGTCTCGAATATGCTGCATTTGAAACAAATTTTTAGGGTCAATTTCAAAGTTAAGCTAGTGTATTGCCTCTGTGTCGCATCTTGCAAGGAATTTTAAGAAATGGTCTATTGCACCATTTCGTAGCTCTATGGAGGTGAATCAATTTTGTAGTAGGAGTTCTAGGGAATCGAACAAGAAATCACCAATGTTGTATTTGAAATAACTAACTCTACATAGTTCATTGTGTTTTAGTATATTGATATGTTTCTACTTGTAGGATTTGTAGCTTTTGTTGGTTCTCATTTTGTTGTAAGCTTGTCATTTTGTAATTGTGAAAGTGGAATGATAGGAAATTGTTCGAATGCGAATGTTAGTTATTGTGACTATTGGATATTGCTCCTGCTAGGATATGTTGTTGTCATTGATGTCAACATATTCCTGTGTTTTAGTGTTTCAAATAACTGTTTGATGTTCTGGTGATTGAAGTGAGTTGCAATAGTTGATTTATCTATTTGGGATGCTGGAATACTTCATTACTTATTGGTTTTAGTGATATGGAAGTTTACTTGATCATATTATTTGATCTGGTTTGGAGTTTAGTCTTTCTATGCAATGGTTGACATATTTTAGTATTTGATCCGATGAGATCTGGTATGATTATATCTTTGGTTGTGGATTTAAGAGAATGTTTTGGATATTCATGTGTATCTTCATTTCATATGGTTCATGATTTGGTGCTCCGCAAGATATCTTTTTAGACCGAATTGCTGTTGTTAAGTGTTCCTGAGAGTTAGCGTGTTGATCGATGAATATTTGAATAAGTGGTGTTGGTGCAACTATTGAGGATGGTTCTAATGTTCTTGTTGGTGTTTCTTTATCATGTCCTATTTGTTTTGGTAGTCCACATTGATCTTTGTGCGTGTTCTTGGTGATTTTGCTGATCCAATGATATTCTTCGTGTTATGTGATATTCTTGGTTGTGTAACGTGTTGCGGTTGATCTTGGTGAGATTCCAATGGTGATGCATGTTTGGAGATATCATTTAGGTCCCTACTATGTTTTCTATATCCTTATATTGGTCTGGTGGTTGATTTATGTATCGTGAGATGTAATTTTTTAATTGAGGGTTGAGGGTTTTGCTGAACTTGTAGTCAAGGTTGATGATTTATATAAATAGGTGGTATAGTAATATAATTTGGTTGTCAATATTGTGTTTGGATTATCAGAGAATGGTTTATGTGGGCATAAGCAAATTTATCCTTCGGTATAGTGTATTGAGTAGAGATTGCCATAGGGCAGACAAATGTGCTTAATTGGAACTATCATTAAGTATTAGCAGATGCAATTTTTGCAGTTCATGTAATCCGGATTGTAGTATGATTATTATTGTAAGGTAGTGAACCTTCCCTGAGGGTTGGAGGCTTCTAGGTCATCTTATTTTCAGTAATGAGCTCTTGGCAGTGTGCCTGAATGCATGCCCATTCCCCATTGTAATATTTACACATACTACTGCAGAGTCATCTTACTGTGGGTAGGTTCCCACTGTGTTTTTTCCTATAACCAGGTTTTCCATGTCAATATCTTGGTGTTATGTATTGTGTTGTTATTGTCTTTATCTTTACTCTTGCTATAGTTGTTTAGATCTGAGTTAGTGCTTAATTTATTTAATCCGATGAAAACTTATTCACCCCCTCTCAGTTTTCCTTCTTTGTTGCTGCTAACAGTGACTAGTGAACAATATTTAGTGCATGCAAATTTGTGGTGTCAATTTTGTTTTAACAATAATAAGAATAAAATATATTCGAAATAGTGTAATTAATTTTTTTCTTATACATTTTGATATAAATTGAATAAGATCACATTCATATTTATTTACATATACACCACTAATTTAAAATAGTTAAAGTTAAATAAAGTAAGTAGGACGGAAGGATTTTGGGCCATCTCGTTCTTACCAAGTGGATATAGTTAGTAGGGTTAAAAGTGGGATCCAAGATAAAAGTTTTGAGTAAATAGATAAATTTAAATAAAGAAAACAACGTATCTAGCAAGCAATTTAAAAAAAAAAAAAGCAAATTGACCAATGTGCTTTTCCGTGTGAAATCCTCCATGGACAAATATTTATTGATTTCTTTTAGCTGTCAAGTGTGGATGGTTTGAACATGCAAGAGTCCACTTCAAAAAAATCCGTCTTCTGCGCTTTAGACATCTAAATTATCATATTAATTCTCAAGTAAAGATTTTGTTCTGGTGTAGATAAGCTTCTCATGGATCTTGAGATCGTCAAGATGAGTAGAGTATTGCCTTCTTTTGTGTCAATTTGAGATCTTAAGGTTTTTGTCAAAGGGAGTTGGTTAAGGTATCATGTTCGACTAATTCTAATGCAAATTTCAGTAGATGAAGAAGAAGATGAATAGTGGCGTGGATTGTTCGCTTTGTCTTTGAAACTAATTGTTCGAATTTAAACCTTTTGCAACAAAGCTTGGCATGTTTTTTAAAATCTTAGTCTACTGTGTGAATATGTAAGTTATTTTGTTTGCACGGATTTGAGGTTTTTAATTTAAAAAAAGCGCATTTGAAACTTATAAATAGGTAATGTTTCACGCTAATTGCGTAAGGTTAGGGTTTTTAAAATGTTTTTTATATAGATGCACGCTAGACAGTAAATTATAAACATTACTGTGGCTACTGTGGCTACTGTGTTGTTTACCATTTATAATCACGAAATACAACAGACATTAGACACCATTGCGGATTGCATTAGCAAATTTTCATACTCTTCTTTGAGAATTCAATTGTCTTTTAAATTCAATTTCAATTGTTTTCACAAGGCTCTGAAAATGGTGCTTGTTACGATCGAAGGAGGAAGAAATAAGATGGATTGATCAATTGGCCCAACTGCTTATGGGAGCTTGCTAGAATTTTCTCTGGTTTGGATAGAAACACAAAGGGCATAGTGACTGGAGGTGACATACAAGTGGGATTTCTGCAGTCGAAGAACCGACATATGGGGGAAAAAGCTCAAAATAGGGTTTCAAGGTCTCTCCCTATGTCCTCAAATAAAGAAGTTTTCTAAATGCTCAAAATTCTAGGGTTTCAAGGTCTCTCTCTTGCAGAAAAATAACTGTTGGTGTAAATAATTATTCATCATGGGTATTATTACATCTTACTTAAGTTTACTTAGGAAATGCATTTCATAGTAGTTTGGGTATGAGACACTTGGGTGTTTGTGTCACATTGGGATAGTGTGTGTAGGAGAATTTTCACCTTTTATGGTGTGATCTTGTTGTTACATTCCACCTCATGTGCAATATTATATTATTTCTACTACCTACCCACACCTATTTACTACCTGCCCTTGTTTCTTATTGAGCCACGTCATGTTTGTGTGTTCACATATCCCTAGCCTTGCCTATATAAGCAGACTCATTTACATTGTTTGTATGGGCAATCAATCTATATCTAGTAATGATTCAGTTGATCATATTTTGCATCTTGATAGAATACAATTTATTCCTATCATCTATTTTACATCTTGATAGATTACAATTTATTCCTAGAATACAATTTATTCCTATCATCTTGAGTGTTATTGGTTTGCTAATTGAGAGAAATTTGATGCTATTTGGGGTTTGCATTTTGGAGATTTCTATTGCAGGTTATTATTGAAGATTGATGAGTCAAATATGAGGTCACCATTGGATTGAGGAGGTCCAAGAAAGTCAGTTTTTCCTTTTGTTTCATCAAAATCGGACTTCGGAGGCCAAATCTAGAGGCATTTGAAGTTTGAAGCCGCGGTGGAAATTTTCCAGAAATTATAATTTTTGCAGGTAATTTTCAAATAGCGACATCTCACTCATCCGGACTCCTTTTTTTGAAATTTTTTTTTAATTTTGGGGTATAATTTCGTGATCTGTACAATGGTGCAGGAGTTTTATATTTTTTGGATACAGGGTTTTCGGAAATCATAAAATCTCAATTTTTACAACTTTGGAGGCTTCATTTGGGGTCATATAGACTCCTTTTCAGGTGTCGTTTTTTTTAAAGTGCATAATGTTGTGTCTTCTTTCATAATCTGTCATTAGTTTGTAGTGATTTTGAGTAGAAATTGTACTTTCAGTATTTGGTCTTTTTTTGGCCTATTTGGTACTTGCATTTTGCTTGGATCTCAGTTTAGATCACTAGCAATATTTGTTGAAGTCTCTTATATCTCATTTTGACAAGTTGTAAAGTTGAAATCAAAAGTTCACTTTGCTATTATTTGCAAGTGCCAACATGATCTTTTTATGGGGGCTCAGATGTTCATTTATATCTCTTGGTGAAATTCCATTCGGAGGCATCTTCATCTGCAGTATTCTACAGGGCTTCTTTGTTGGTGGAATCATTTTCATGTTTCCACATTTGAATATTTTATCATGATGTATTCTCTTGCTTGAGCAATGTTGTAGTCACATTATCATAAAGTGTCACACCTCTTTGTATCTTGTCATTGTTGACTATTTGATGTAATCCTCTTGTACATGTAGATTAGGAATATCTTGTGAGACTTGGTCCATGGCTCCAGTTGAGACTTAGATTGTAAACATTTGTGCATGGCTCCCGTGAGACTTGGATTATACTAGTATTTATGCTATTTCTGAGTATCCAGATGATGCTCACAGCAGGTTGTCTCCATGCCTGATCTTCATTTTGTTGCAGCGAGTGATTCATCATCATCGACTTGGTACTTGGTTTTATCACACTTTGACATTATTGGTGCAATATTTTCTCTCTTTCTTCCTTATGGGGAGGTATTTTGGTCATCATCATTGGACCGTCTTTGCAGGAGATTCAACATTAAGGGAGGGCTTCATGGTCTCTTCTTCTTTCTTATGGGGGGACATCTTTTGTTCTTCTCATTATTCTTTGAGAGTTATTTTGTACATTCATCTCTCTTTTGAGGGAGGTTTTTTTCCCATTAGGTTTTTCTCTCTTTCCTCTCTTTATGGGAGATTGCATTTGCATTTGTACATGGGTACCTAACATGGCTTTGTAGCCGGGACCCATCTTGCATTTCTTAGTTGCATTGTAGACTTTAGTGCATTCCCCTAAGTTGGACTTTAGAGGGGGGTGTTGGGGTAAATAATTATTCATCTTGGATATTATTACACCTTACTTAAGTTTACTTAGGAAATGCATTTGATAGTAGTTTGTGTATGAGACACTTGGGTGTTTGTGCCACATTGGGATAGTGTGTGTAGGAGAATTTCCACCTTTTATGGTGTGATCTTGTTGTTACATTCCTCCTCATGTGAAATATTATATTATTTATCCTACCTACCCACACCTATTTCCTACCTACCCTTGTTTCTTATTGAGCCACATGTCATGTTTGTGTGCTCACATATCCCTAGCCTTGCCTATATAAGAAGGCTCATCTACATTGTTTGTACGGGCAATCAATCTATATCTTGTAATGATCCAGTTGGTCATATTTTGCATCTTGATAGAATACAGTTTATTCCTATCATCTATTTTGTCTCTCTTATTTGTATTTGTGCTTTCCATTGCCTCTTGATCATGGAAAAAATCTCACAATAACTTAATGGGTTAAATTAGTAAAAGAATTGCCTCTTCGGCTATTTACATTTCTCGAGGGTTTGAAGGTCAAGCTTTGAAATAGTATTAGGAGACAAATTTATTTATTTGTTAAATCACTAGGTTAACTCATGTTTTGTGTAGTTTCTTTGGATAAGTTTTCAAAAAAGTTTATGTAACATTCTACAATACTAAAAAAGTTTATGTAACATTCTACAATACTAAAAAAGTTTATGTAACATTCTACAATACTTACAGTACTAAGTGCTGAATTAACAATTTTTTACACACCATGTAAAATTATATAATATTCTTGCTCACTTGCTTCGTTCATGGGTAAAATGGTGGATCACTTATCTAGGCCTTCCTTCTTGGGTATATCTTGCATCAACTTATCAATGAAGCGGTTTGCTAGATAATTTTTATATTTTAAAATTTAAATCAAAGTTTTATTTGTGCAAACAAACAAGAAATATTTGTGGTTGCCATAACAAAAAATTTAAGATTTCTTACCAGAGTAATCATATTAGGGAGCTTACTTGAGTAGTATTAGGAAGCTCAAAATATTGTGACTGGTCTTTCTCACTAATGTTGTCATTGGTGTTCTTTGTCCTCTAGGAGTTTGATACAAAATGAATTGTAGGAGAATGATAGAGAATAAAATGCAGAAGCGTTCAAAGAGATGATGGAAATGAGAAATTTGGAATGTACAAAAGTTAAAAATTAAAGTGAGTCTGCCAACCAATACTCATTCAATGGCATTAAATGTCTAAAGATTTTTACTGATTTTACACAACAAGTATTTGCATGGAATTTGGCATTTTGTACTTAACACTGAGAACAAGCAAATTTTTTTGTACTTGAGGGCAGATTTCCAACTACCCTATAATTATTATAGTACTTACTATAAAAAATAGATATATCTACAATTTCAAAATTAATCCTAGCAATATATATTTTTATTGATTTCACTTAACATGAAATTTTAACAACATGGCTAGGGTTTCAGGTTGTGTATTATGTATTGATTTCTTCAGACCTTATTTATTGTGGGATTTTTTGCATTTATTATGGCTCCTACCAAATTTAGCCTAGCAATTGATGTTGCTGCTGGAGTTGGTGCAACGGACCCCCATGGTGTCCTAGAACAAGCAACCTCACAAATTTGTTCCAAAAGTGTTTCATAAGGTATGTCCTTGCCTGATGTTGTGCTTCTTGTTCAAGATTTTGATAATTCTTGTGAGTGGCTTGAAAAATGTACTTTGATAGGCTATTTTGTGGGTAGGATCCCTCCTGAAAGCATGCTTTATGATTGGGTTGCCAAAACCTAGTCTCCTCATGGAGTCCGACTTGATGGCATCCAAAGTCTTGTGAAGGGTTTCTTTTTGTTTCACTTTTTGAACCCTTCCCATGTTGAGGCTATCCTCTCTCATGGGCCATGGACCATTCAGTCTTCCCCTCTAGTTTTTTGGTGCTAGTCTTATGACTTTTCTGTCTTAGATGACAAAAAATTGTGAGTCCCGGTCTGGCTTGAGTTTCCTGGTCTTCCTTTTCCTTGTTGGCCTTTCATGCAAACTATTTCTCAGTTTGTTGGCAAAGTTGTTTGCCTTGAGCCAAACCGAGTTTTTAATGCTCGTCCTCAAAAGAGGATCTGTGTTGACATCAACCTTTCACATGACCTAAAAGAAACTGTTGATATCCAAGTGGGAGGCAATACCTTCACCCAGAAGGTTCTTTATTTGAACCTTCTGAACACTTTCTATCATTGTCTATCGACAGAAAACAAGATCAGGGATTATCCCTTGGCTAGTTCAAAAATAAAACCCCCTGTTAAGGAGTTTGGCTCTCAACCTATGGAGGGAGCTAAGAAGGATGAATGGACCACTGTAGTTCGCAAAGGAAAAAAATCTGTGGCTTTGGCCCAAACGACTCCCGTCTATTCCAGTTTCCCATCGACGATGGAGCCTCCTACATAGACACCATATACCCAGGCGGTCTCTATGCCACCCACTTCGGTTTCAAACCCTAACCAGCAAGGGAAGGACTCTTCTAAGGGTGTTGCTCGACCCCTTTGGGTGTGCACTCCTCAAGATATGTTTTCTATTTTTTCTCCACACTCTCTGCGCCACTCTCGCAACCCTTCTGGGCATGCTAAGATTGCAGATGGTGGTTTAGAAAAATGATAAGTTATTTCTGGTGGGGACTCTCTTCCCGATATTAGTTCAGATTTTTTGCAGAAAACTTCTCCTCTCTTGAGGATGAGGATGATATGCAAGTTTTCTTATGAATTACATCTCTTGGAATGTTCGAGGTCTCATAGACCTCACCAAAGAGTATTTTGTTTGATATACTCATCATCGTGTTGTAGGCCTGGATGTTCTCTTCCTTCATGAAGTCAAAATTGTTGGTTTCATGCTCAATGTTACATGTGTCGTGTTATTTGGCCAGATAGCCTTTTTTTTGCCTTCCAACATGAAGCTAGTTGAGGTGGAGTTGTTACAGTAATTTCACCTCATTGGCTTTCTGCAATTATTTCTCATGGTTTTGATCCCATACAATGTATTGTATGGGTTTGTTTGTCAATTGATAATCATTCTAATGATGCAGTTGTTAGAGCTCACTTATGGTGCTGGATTGCTAACAATCTTCCACTTGCAACTTCAGTCATTTGTGGGGACTTCAATATGGTTGAGGTGGCGCCCGATAAGGACAAAATTTTGTCTTTTTGCTTGACAACTTGTGAGAGGGAAGCCTGGTACTATATGCGTAATAAGTTGGGTCTTTTAGACCACAACACCAACCGTCATCACCTTGGTGGGGTCTAGCACACTTGGTCTAATTTCAAAGCTAGCTTTGATAGAATTCTTAAAAGGCTTGATCATGCTATGATAACTGCGCAATCTTTTTTTTCTTTTTTTGAAGATCGAGATCTTCTTGGTACTCCTCTTGTTGATGTGATGTTGTTTGACTACTTCCCCATAAAATTTAGCATTGAATGGCATCTAGCTAGCCAACGTTCTTCTAAGATGCAATTCTACCTCAACTCGTCTCTCTTGCATCATCAAACCATGATGGCCCACATGTAAATAGTTTGGAATTTAGAGACAAAGCCTCATCATCACATTAGTTGGATTGTATAGTAGAATGATGCCATTACTCACTCTGCGAGGTTTTTGCACATTTATGGTAGATAGGTTGCCATGTACTGTAGGTGGTCATATGACATGACCACCAAAGATGTTTGTGCTACCACAAAAGCTCTAGCCTTGAATCCTTTTGATTCTAACCTGCAACTTCTATTAGCCCAGTTCCACCATCAGAAACAAGTTGCAGATAACTATTTTGCCAGAGGAGCTTAAATCAAAGCCAGGGTTCATTGGCTCAAGGTGGCCGATAGGGCCTCCAAGAATTTTTCCTGTCTTTGTGTGCCCCTCATACCTATGTAGGGATCAAGAAAATCAAAGAGGGGCAGGTTGTTCTCACTAAGTTTCCTGATATTTTGCAAGCCTTTGTCTGTCATTATGAGAAGGTGTTGACAACGCAGGGAGATTCTTCAACTAGAGCCCAAGCTTTGCAAGATTGCTTAGCTGTGGTTCCCAAATGGCTCTCCGAGCCTCACCAAACCTTTTGTGATTTTTGATTGACCATTTATGATCTCAAGGAAGCTGCTTTTTCAATGGTGGATGATAAAGCCCTTGGGTGTGATGGCTTCCCCTATGAATTCTACAAAGCCCTTTGGCCTTGTGTTGGTCTTGACCTCCATAAGGTCTACCTTGAATCTTTTCATTCCTAATCCCTGGGAGTGATTCTTAACTGGGGTAATATCAAATTTATCCCTAAGGCTGGAGACTCGGAGGATATTTGCAATTGGAGGCCTATTACCTTGCTCAATGTCTCGTACAAGATCATCGCCAAAACCTTGGCTATCAACATCCATCATCTCCTACCTCTTATTGTTTGTCCGGAGAAGACTGGATTTATCAAATCCAGGTTTATTTTGGATAATATTATTGATATTTGGGAAGGGATGGACTAGGATAGACTCTCTAAACAGTGGGCAATCTTTCTTAAGATTGACTTCGCTAAAGCATATGATCGCATTGAGTGGCCATTTATCTTGGCTATGCTCAAATCCCTTGGATGCGGTCCTAGAGTCATTAATTTTATCCAGATGTTATTTGGAGATGCCTCGGCCTATATCACCATTAATGGCTGATAATCTGAGGCTTTTGGCCTTTTTAGATCCATTCGCTAGGGATGTCCCCTAGCTCCTGCTTTATATGTTCTTGCGGTGGAAGGGTTTGGTTACTTACTTGCTAATGATATCTCTATTGGGTGTGTTTGTGGTATTTCCCTGCCTGAGTCACCTTCTCAACTTGTTAATGGTCACTTTGTAGATGATTCTTTCCTCACTCTCATTGAAGAAGAGGACAATTTACATGCCACTCTCCAATGTCTGGACACTTTTGGTTTGGCTTCTGGTTTGGCCATTCAATGGCACAAGACACAATGTTATAGGCAGTCTTTTCTTCCTGCCCTACCTTGGATTCTTCAATATGACTGGAAATTGCTTCATCATGGTAAATTTTTTTTCTTTTTGGACATTCCCTTTACCTTTCAAGCTTCACCTTTGGATCTTTGGAATGTTGTTTTAGCCAGGATTGAGAAAACGTTGGCCTATTGGATTACCAAGGATCTCTCTTTGGTTGGTAAATTCCAAATTTGTTCTAAGGTTTTGGTTGCCACCCTTGTCTATTACTCCTTGTGTTGGGCTCCTTCTAAGGCCTCTTACATGAAGTTGGAAACAATTTTGCGGGCTTTTCATTATGCCTCTAGGTCTGAACATCAAGGATTCCACAGGGTCGCTCGGGATTATTGTTGTCTTCCCAAGGAGTCTGGATGGCTTGACCTTATTTATACCCAGAAACAAGGGATTGCCTTATGTGCTAAATGGATAATCAAAGCCTTATCTAGTGATGAGTCCTGGATAATCCTTCTTCGACATTGCATTTCTTCAGGATTTCCTGCCAACAGGCCAGCTTAGAAGGGGATTGGTTTTCAAACCCTTCTCATTATGAAAAACCCTGTTTAGATCTAGGGTACTTTTGTTGTTAAAAGCATCTGGCGTGCTAGGAAAGCTACCAATCCTTGGCTTCAATGGGTAGGTGATGGTTTTCATGACGAGATATCCATGAATCAACACAACCTGTGGTGGTCACCTCTGTTTTAGGTGCAAGGGATACCACTGATCAAAATTTAGGATGTTAGTGCTATAAGTTTTCACAAACATGGCATCAGAACACCTAAGGATCTATTTTCGAAAGATTCTATGAGCCTTCAGTCATGGGATGACTTCCAGGTCCAGTTTTGTCTATCTCGACCAAATCGATAGACTTATGACCTTTTGGTCTTTGTCTTAGCCTCACATTTGTTACATAGGCTTGGCATTCAATCTGTCAGACCTTAGTGGAAAGATTGGAAGTGGTATCCTTGGACTTCTTTCACCATCAACAAACCCAAAATGGGTTATCTCTGGTTGGTTCCCCATTTTCCTATGGTCCATATTCTTAACCAGTGGTGGCACTTGTAGTCTTATCAGATTTCCTAGAGATTCAGGTTTCTTACTGTCTGGTCTACCACCACTAAACCCAAGATTGTAGACTTTGCTTGGTGTGTGCTTTTCCAAGGGCTTCCTTTGGGTTCTAGACTTACTCATTTGGTGATTCCTAATCCCTGATGCCCTTTTTTTGGTCACCCAAAAAAAATTATGCACATTTTTTGGTTCTATAGAAGATCTCAACAGTACTAGAGCTAGAGCGATGATTTCTTTTGACCTTTCCAGCCTAAGATTTTTTCTTGGCATATGGCTCTTCTGAATGATTGACCTAGAATCCCTATCAAATTTTCCTTGATATGGCATCCTTTCAGAATGGAGATCCTATTCACTCTTTGGAAGGATAGAAATGGAATTCTTTTTACTAATAGCTTTTTGGATATTAATGTCTTTCTTTATGCTAAAGATTGCATTTGTAATAATGTATTAATGAAGATTCAAGTACAAGTTGACAAAATGGCCGTGGAGGTGGGCCACTTATAGGAGCTCCTCTAGCATTGGGGAAATGCCCCTTGTGCGGTTTCTAGAGCACTGTCGGATTCTGTCTCTATCGACCACACTCTGCCCCGTGGCCGCAGTTCATTCACCCGCCACTCTCAGACCCCATTGTCTCAAGTTCCTCGCCACTCTTATGGTGGGAGAGACGATGTGTTGAGGCGCTACTTGAATTCTCCTCTACATTGTGGCTTTGCCTTGGGGTGGCCTTCTACTGCTCTTATGACTTTGGCTCCTCCTATCGGTGCTAGCTCTTGGTGGCCTTCTGCACCACCTCAAAGTTTCTCCACCCGGCTCTAGTGATTTCGCCTCCTAGGCTGAAGGAAAGAGAAGTTGATAAAGATCCCAAAGATGGGTGGTCCATGATGGACCTGACTCCTGACCCTGCAAATGTATGGGGCAAGAAAGATAATCCTGACACTCCTCCCTCTGTTGACTCTTCTTTAGATGCTTGAGGATGTTTTTGATGAATAGTTATGTGTTTTGACTCTGGCCTCTAGCCATGTGACTCTTGCATGGTGATTTTCTATCCCCCGACCTTTTTTTGTGAATATGTACTTTAATATTTTTAATTAATAGAGAAGGGAAATTCATCAAAACAAAAATTAACGACATGAACCAATCATATTAAACATAATTTTTTTTATATTGACTATTAATTATCTAGCCGATAGGCTTCAGTGCGAGCATTTATGCCCAAAAAATTGTCAGCCTCCTAAAATTATTTATTTTACGTCACGATTTTCTAATGCATTTTCTTTTTTTAATGGGAAGTTGTGCCAATGTGCCATGTTTTTAATTATTAATTACAATATTATTTTTTGGTGTGTTTTTGTTGAACAAATGTGAAATTTTGGGAGATGTTGAAGCAATACATGTGTGAACGAAACTAATTCATTTGGCTTGGGCATTGATGGTTGTGGATATAGTAATTTTTTGGTTTCGCATTAAGAACTCATGGGCTTGTAGATGAAGAACATTTGTAATGTCTTAGGTTTTGGAGAAGAAGAGGGTGTTGAAAGCATTTGTTGTATGTGTAGTTGGGTATCGTCTGTTGGCTGAATTGTGTAGAGTTTGGTGTTTTAGATATTGGGCATATTTCAATTGTAACATGTTTTGACCTACATTCTTTCACTCTTGGTGCAAGTTAGAGGGAGCATCAACTTGGTGTGCAAGTAAGCAATTCTTCCACAAAAACTTTATGTTTGACTGCACGGGGTTGTAGGTTTTAAAATTTTGTTGATTAGGCGGCAAGAGTTCTTAATTTATGTTTGATTGCACTAGGTTGTGGGTTTTTAAACTTTGATGATTAGGTGGCAAAGGGTTTTAAGGGAAAACACCAGTTCTAATTTTTGAAACCCTCATGACTGCTAGGTTTTTGTTTTGGGAAATAAGTATGATTTTCCATTTTGAAAAGGATAAATTAAGAAATTTTTTATTGTTTGGGCTGAAAAGGGAAAAGGGTAATTGTTAATTTTCTTCCAAAAGGGTTTCAAAAAAAGAAAAATACCTCAAATATTTGATTATATAAGGCCAGATATTGCATTTTTCTGTAGTGTCCTAAGGGGCCATATGTGGTCCTAAGGGGTCACACATGTGTTAGAACATGCGTGTGACCCCTTAGGACACTATTGGATCCTAAGGGGTATGTTTCACACACTAGAATGTTATAAGGAGTCATATGTGATCCAAAGGGGTTACACATGTGTGACCCTTTAGGACCACATATGACCCCTTAGGATATAATGCAATCTTTTATGGTCATATTGGGTCCTAAGAGGTATGTTGTAGACACTATGATGTTAAAAGGGATGTTATGTGCTCCTAAATAGTCATGCATGTGTTAGAACATGTGCATGACCCCTTAGGACCACATATGACCCCTTAGGATGCTATGTGATCGTATATGGTCATATTGGGTCTTATGGAGTACATTGTACATACAAAGATGTTAAAAGGGGTCATGCGGGGTCATATGGTGTTAGTAGGGGTCATTATAGGTCATAAAGTATTATTCTATTAAGGTATTATTATGGTTCATTACAATCATAAAGAGTCATTATAGTCAGAAGAGGTCTTAAGGGGTCTTATTGTGTCATATGGGGTCTTATATGTTATACATGTGAGGATGCGAAAATGGGTCAAAATATGTCTTTGAATGTATTAAGGGGTCGTTCAAGGCTTAATAATTCCTTAATATGTCCTAGTATGACTTAAGGTGTGAACCATTAGGGCAACGTATGAACCATTAGGTCATTGTACGGTCACAATGGTTCATATGGTGTCCTAAGGGGTCATATGGTGTCATCAAGGGAAAATGTGGTCTTAAGGGGTCCTAAGGAGTCATGTTGTGTACTAGGATGTGAAAAGGGGTCATAGAGGGTCAATTTTTTCTAATGTTTTAATTTATTATCTAAGTTTTCTAATATTTTTCTAAGTTTTAATTTATTATTTAATTTTTCTAACGTTTTATTTATTATCTAAGTTTTCTAACATTTTCTAAGTTTTAATTTTGCTCATGTTTTTTCTAACATTTTTCTATGTTTTAATTTAGTACATTAGTTTTCTAAGTTTTTCCTAACGTTTTTTAAAAATGTTAAAAAAATAACACATATACAATTATTTAATTAAAAATCAAATTACTGTTAAATTAAAACATTAAATTAAGTTTTCTAACATTTTTCTAAGTTTAATTGTGCTAATATTTTTCTAAAAAATTTCAAACATTTTTCTAAGTTTTAATTCACTATCTATGTTTTCTAAGTTTTTCCAACGCTTTTCTAAAAAGATTTAAAAAATATAATTATTAATTAAAAAAAACAAATTAACAAACAAATTATTTGCTATTTTAAAAATATATTTAATAAATTTTTTTTAAAAATATTATTAAACAAGAAAAAGGGTTATTTTGTGCACTTGTAACAATGTAGGTCAAATGATGATGACTTAGGAGCGCTGACTTCTATTGACGGTGCAAGTTGACACAATGTCCATGTAGGGTTCAGTCTAACTGCCTTAATGGACCAAGCTGCCAAGTCGAAAAATGATAGTTGAACTATCATTTTTGGCTTATATAGATAGTTAAAAAAAAGGGGTTTTATTGGGTTCGATCGAAGGGAGGGGGGGGGGGGGTTTCAAGCGAACCCAATAGAAAATAATATTTTATTGGGTTTGAGTGAACCCAAAATTGCAATCGGGTTCATTCGAACCCAGATCCGCTATTGGATTCAATCGAACTCCCAAGGGTAGTTCGATCAAACACCCCTATTTCGTACGAATTCATCAAATTTTTCTTTTTTTCCTCTCCACGAATTTTGTTTGTGGGTAAAAGTGGGAACCATTAATGTAGGATCACCCAAAGAAATTAAGATTTAAACCACCTATATGACATTGCTAGAGAAATCATCTTGTTCAATGAAAGGCAAGTAGAAAAGTATAATGTGAAAGACTTTCATATCGTAATAGTTTAATGCCTTTATCAAGAATAATACAATAAGAACTATATTAACCTTATTGATTATGAGTTTGATTACTTGGTTGTGTTTTCAGCATACATAGTTACTTAGCAATTAGCTCAAATTATAGTTTTAACAAATTAATTCATATTATTAAATTATGTTGTATTACTCTTGGTGTGCTTACAAATAGCTTGGCGGTCTATTGAGGCATAGTCAGCTATCCATCTTTCTTCAAATGATCAGTCCATCAGATGAGTCTAGTTAGGTAAGGTTGTGTCACATGGGTAAAGAGCGATTACATGATATTTGGTATCATGGCTAAATCTGCTCACCACTCTCACTACATGAGATATATCCGGACGAGTAGATACCATACCATACATAAGGCTTCCAACAACAAATTTATAGGGGATATGGTCTATAAACTCCTTACCTTCTTGTCTTTGTGGACATTGTTGATAAGACAACAAAAAATGAGAGGCTAAGGAGATGCATACAGACTTAGCACCCACCATACCAAATATGTCCACTACCTTTTTAGTGTAGTCTTGTTGAGATAGCTTGAGTTCTCTCTTTTCCCTAACCTAAAGAATTGTCATCCCAAGGATTTTCTTCGCTACCCCTCAATATTTCATGGAAAACTTGTTAGCCAAGTAAGTCTTAACTTCACGAACAATCTTCATGCTTATGTCGGCCACTATCATACCATCCACATAAAGGAGAAGTATTAAAAAATCACCATTGGGAAGCTTTTTGAAGTATAGACATGGATCAGATTCACAATGCATGAACTTGTGATCAGTCATAAATTTGTCAAACTTGAGATTCCAATGTCATAGGTCTTTCTTAATCCCGTACAAGCTCCACTTTAATCTACAATAAATATGCTCCTGACCCTTTTTGATAAATCCTTTAGGTTCATGCATAAATAATTCCTCATTAATGTTGCCATGTAGAAAGGTTGTCTTCACATCCAACTGTTCAGGTTCGAGATCCCATTCTGCAACCAATCCAAAAACAACTCGGATGGTAGTCATTTTTACTACTGGCCAAAATATTTAATCAAAATCAATGCCTTGCTACTAAGCGTACCCTATGATTACTAATTTGGCATGAAATCATTTTTGACCACCATCTTCATCCTTCAATTTATAGACCCACTTATTCTATAATGCCTTCCTGTTAGGCAGAAGAGGCACCAAATCCCATGTTTGATTTCTTAGTAATGCATCTATTTCTTCACGCATTGCACCCTGCCACTTGTCATGATTGGCATCCTTCATAGTGGCTTGATATTTTGTAGGCTATGTATATCCAAAAGTCAATAAGGAGGGTTCTTCTCCTTCAACAAACTATAGCTCATAGTCTGAAAATTTGGATGGAGGTCTTCTCTTTCTTGTAGACCTTTGTAATTCAGTAATAAAACTTTATTTATCAGTGCCCAATTTTTCAAGATTTTCTTTTCTATGTCCCTTCATATGATTAATGTTTTCCCCTGTATGTGAAGTGTCCATTTCTATGCATGTAGGATCCCCTAAAGGCTATGTGGCACTACCCTTCATTGGACATTCATAAACACCTTCGTATTGTTGTGCATCGACATATTTGGGCTGTCCACCTTGAACTTGTGTACCCAGTGGTAGTTGATGAAGTCCAATATTTTTTGGGCTAGGAAAAGAGAAAACACATGAGGCCTTGGATACACCCAAGTCAGATCCATGCCCCCCATCATGCTATACACTACCATACCTGCTAGGGAAGATATCAATGTGGTGATTAGTGAGATGGTTATTATCCTGTTCAAACCCATAGTGAGTGTTATGAGTCTGTGGATAGAAAACCGTGTTACAACCACTGCATGAGATGCCAATGTTATAATTGGCAACTGAGGAGAAAGAAGAATTGAGGGAAAGAGGGAAGTGTGTGGAAGTTACTTCCCTTCCTTCGCCATAAGTAGTAGAATATAGAAACAATGACTCTGAGATGGATTGGGATGAAGAGTCAGGATTGGGAGATAAAACAAAGGTAGGAGAAATAGGGGGTATTGAATGTCTCCCAAAATAAATTTGTTTAACCTTCCCATTATTACATATATCTACTAATGGTGGGACTGTCGTGTTCCTTCAAACTTGGAAACACTCATTAAAAAAACAATCTTTTCTATGGAGTCTTTTCTTTTCAACTAGATCCCATAATCTGAACCCATATTGGCTTTCACCATATTCCACAAAACACAGCACTTAGATTCGGAGTCCAATTTTGTTCACTTCTCTTTGTGGATAAGCATGAATGCTTCACAACCAAACACATGGAGATTACTGTAGGAAATCCGCATGCCAAACCATTCTTCCTTCAGAATGCCAAAACCCAAGCGAGAAGAGGGACTTTGATTAATTAAGTAAACTGTTGTATTACAAGCTTTTGCCCAAAACTCTTTCCCCAATCCAACATTGGAAAGCATGCACTGTGGTTTCTCCTAAATCATTCTATTTAACTTCTCCACTGCTCCATTCTCTTGAGGTGTAAATGAAATGATTTTAATTCTCTGAATACCATTATCAGTGGAAAAAGAATCGAATTCTAAGAAGCAAAATTATCCTCCATTATCGGTTTGCAAACATTTAATTTTATGTCCACTCTAATTTTCAACTAGTGCTTTAAAAAATTTAAATTTACTAAACACTTCATATTTTTTATTAATCATTAAAATCCAAACCTTCCTAGTGTAATCATCAAGAAAGGCTACAAAATAATTTGCACCTCCAAGAGAGGTTACCTCCATTGGTCCAAAGACATCTGAGTAGAAATGTTCCAAGGGTGAGGTTTTCTTCTCATGACCCATCTTCAATAAGTTGACCCGCTTCTACTTTCCATAAATGCAATATTCATAAAATTTTAAATACACCACTTTGAGACTGGTGCAGGAGCACCTAATTTTGAGTTAGTTTGGAGTCCAGTTTCTACATTTTGGTGTTTTTGTTCATATTTTGATTTGGAGTGGTGAATAAGAGTCTTCTCTTAGGTCTTAATATGTTTTTTTAGTGCTTTGGTAGGTTGAATGTCCTTAGGAAATGCATGTTCTCAATTTTGGCTTAGTCGGAAATGGCAAAATATTGCATTTTGATGAAAAATGCCTTGAATAGACTTGTTTGGAATTGGGACATGTCAATGTAATGGTTTTTAGTCATCTTAGATGGTTTGAAGGAGAGAAGCAAGCATGAAAGGGAAAAATGCACTTTTTGGCAAAAGTTGTCAAAGTTGCTTGACAACTTTTTGCAATGTTGAGCAACTTTTTGTATTTTTGTGAAAAAGGTTGGTTAGGGAACTGATGGAGAGTTAGTTAGGCCACAAATGACATATAAAATATTTGAGAATCAATGTAATGAGGTTGTTCAACGCCCGGATTAGATTGGAATACCTTTGGAGACCAATTTTTAAGTTTTACATTGTATTTCATCAAGAATTAGAGCAACAATTTGTACTTAATGGATTGATTGCATTGTTGTACCTTACTTATTATTTTTTTCATGTTCTTGTAGTTCTCAAGAAGAAATTCGATTAGTTTATTTGCAGGTTTGAATTGAGTTTCTCATTTTGTAAAGCTCTCGGCCTGAGTAAGGGTTTGAGAGGCCCAAACATGGTTCCAGCTTGAAGTCCTTTGGGTTCTTCTCAATAACCCTTGGAACTCGAGCCATGGAACCTTTGTACAGTATATATAGCTTATATTTTCCTTTGGAGGTCATTGAAAGGCCAGTGAGAATCATTTCCTAGGTGAGCTCAGTCATAGCCTGGTTAGAAAATGAATGAGATTATGCAAATGTTTGTAGGAAAGAGTAGGGTTGGAGTGGTAGAGTGTTTGCGAATGAAAATGTGATGTGTAGCAGAACATATGTGTGAATTTGGAGGTGTGGAAGATCAAGGAAGACACCTAAACCTTGGAAAAAGACCAAAACAAGCCCAAAACCACATAAAACAAGCATTTCTCGGGTTCCGTACAGGCCCAAACAAGGTTCCAACTTGAAGTCCTTTGAGTTCTTCTCAATAACCCTTGAAACTCAAGCCATGGAACTTTTTTACAGTGTATATAACTTATATTTTCATTTGGAGGTCATTGAAAGGCCAATGAGCATCATTTCCTAGGTGAGCTCAGTCATATCCTAGTTAGGAAATGAATGTGAGTATGCAAGTGTTTGTAGGAAAGAGAAGGGTTGGAGTTGTAGAGTGTTTGGGAATGAAAAAGTGATGTGTAGCAGAACATATGTATGAATTTGGAGGTGTGGAAGATCAAGGAAGACACCTAAACCTTGGAAAAGGACCAAAACAAGCCCAAAACCACATAAAACAAGCATTTATCGAGTTCTGTACCTGTACGGTTAGATTGAGATTCCTAAATTCAGAAGTTGGAAATTAATTCCAAAAGGGTATTCTGATCAACAAAGAGTTTGTGTGGGTCTTTGAAGAAGTTGGGAGGAAATTCACAAAAACCAGTTAGGTAGGGCTAATTGGGGCTCTAGGGTTACTAGGCCTAGAAAGTAGGAAAATGAAGGAGAGATGGGGAAAAGAATAAACTGCTCACTCAAAACCAATTGATTGAATTAGGAAAACATCACAAACACCTGCTACAACCCCTACAAGCACTTATGACGAGTTTTAGAATAGAAGGTTGGATTTACCTTGGTGAATCTCAACCATGCTTGAGCAATCAAGGAGCACATCTGGATTGGGAGCACTCCTAGGGAGCCCAGGTGTCCAAATTGTTTTGAAGACAATATGAACAAAGAATGAACCCTACTAGGACAACATCTGACTACCCGTAAATAAGGTGTAAGCTCTCTTTGAATAACCTCCCCATCAGAGATCCGAAAGCTGGTCTCTTGTGAGTATAACATTGAGTCGTTTCTTTCTCATGTGGCCAAGCCTTTGATGCCAAAGGCTTGCTTTGTTGTCCTCAGCAATAATGACAGCTCTCACTTCACCGTGACTCTCAAATACATAGAGACTACCTGATTTATTTCCCTTTGCAATCAGCATGGTTCCCTCGGTGACCTTCCATGTATCCGACTGAAAATTGACATCACATCCTTGTGTAAAAAATTGACCAATGGATATCAAGTTTCATTTCAATTTTGGGACATGTCTAACATCTTTTAACAACCATGCTTTTCCTCCTTCCAACGGTAATAAAATATCACCTTTGCCAATAATTTCACAAGATTTATTGTCACCTAGAAAACCATTTCCAAATTGACCTTTTTGGTAGTTCATGAATGCTTCCATACATGAAGTAGCATGATAGGATGCCCTAGAATCAAGCACCCATGAATCTAAAGTGATGTCAGCAATGGAAAGAACTAGAACACTATCTTCTTTGTCATAAACGGTATTAGCTTCACCATCCCACACCTTCTCTTGTGTCTTTTTGTAATTTCTACAAACATTTTTTTGATGACTGGATTTACCACAAAACTAGTAGTCACCATTTCTGTCTCTAGACTTCGATCTCCTTGTAGATTTGGATCTTTGATTATGATTATTTTTGGCTCTATTGTGGCTCCTTCCTCTATTGTCGGAGTTTACAACTGTTAAGGCTTCACTCGATGAAGGTTCTTTATTCTTTCTTCCCAAATCTTCATTGAGAAGAGTAGTCGCTACGTCATCAAAAACTAGTTTGTTCTTGCCAGATACCGAGGTGCTCACTGTTGTTACAACTCCATCCTAGTTGCTTGGTAAGGAGCATAATAAGAGAACAACTTTGTTCTCATCATCTTGCGTCATTCCCACCAAAATAGCTTGGCTATAAGGTGTTAAATTCATTGATATGATTTTCCATAATGCTACCTTCCTTCATCTCGCGTTTATACAACTTCTTCATTATGAACACCTTATTTGCAACCGTAAGCTTGTCCCATACTGCTTTCGTTCCTGTTTCAGCCATGACATTGAAGAGGACATTATTGGACAGCGAGAGGAAAACCGTTGCTCATGCCTTCTTGTCTATTTTTTCCCAGTCTTCATCAGCCATCATAGATGGCTTCTTCGCTTTCCTTTCAAGTGCGAGTGAGAGGTCTTTCTTAATTCGCAAGGACTCCATCTGTACTTTTCATAAACCAAAATTTTGTCGACAAAATTTCTCTACCTTTGCATCTTCCATGATTTTAGAATTAGAACCACCAAAATCTCAACCAGCGATCGAACTTAGCTCTGATACCAATGGTAAGTTTTTAGATGGGAATTAAAGTGCATAAATAAACAAAAAGTTCAAAGATGAAAAAAATGAAAAATACACAATTTATCATGGTTCGACAAATCTGCCTACATCCACACTCAAAGAAGGGGAATCAATTATATTATGATTACAATTCTGGTTATACAAACATAATAGCTCGTGGCTTCACAAAAACCACCAACAAAATGATATTCAACCAGCTCTTTTAAAGAGCTTGGCAGAGAAGTTGAAAAGCCAATTATTTGGCGGTAAGATGAAAAGAAGTCTGTTGGACTTAACTTCCAACAAAAACGCGGCCAATCCTTTTGAAATTTTGTCAATTCTTCATTGTCAACAATTAACTCAGCACTTTGATCTTTGAGGTACATTCTCTGTAAATTGATATCACACTGACAGTCACTGCAATGGTTATTACTCGGTGTATGACATTCAATTCTCTTGTGTTGGCATTATAGTAATCATTTTGAAGGGAAGATGAGCCGAGCACAAGTATCTTTCTTATATATCTCTACATATTTGGGGGGAAGTTCACCATGTGCCAGTGGTGGTCGAGATGTAGTTTTAATCTTAACAGAAACCCTAGTGCATCAGGATAAGATAAATTAACATCCGTCCCCATATACTAGTGCATCAGGATAAGATAAATTAACATCCGTCCCCATTCGAGATGCCCTGCCAACGCTCTAAATTTGGCAACTCGGATTGCTGAGGTTTAGACGGGGCCGGGCCAACCCTGTAGACAGAACGAATTACAAAGAGCCAAATCATATAGTCAGTTCTATGAAACTTAATTTTATTTTTTCGTCTGCATTTTCAGCTACTTGGAATCAAATGAAGTTAAAAAAAGACTTAAACTAGTGCCGTTCCCATGCAAATTTTGAGCAACTACTGAAAATACAAATATAATAAATAGAAATTGAGGAGACTTTGTTGGTAAAAAGTTTGAATCTTTCCCAATCCACAATGAACAATATTTATCAGAAACGTTGAAATTACCTGTAAATGTAGTGGAAGACCCTGATCTTTATCCATGAGCATGCCGATAAGGAAAACAAGAAGGAGGTTTCCAGATCGAATCAGCGTTACCACTTCCTCCTTCTGCCCGACATCCAGTTTTCGGTCTGCGAAATCCGAAATTCGAAAGAAATGAGGTTGCATTCAACAACAATAATTATAACAACAACAACAATAACGAAGAAGATACTCGTTAGCTCGACATATTCTCCCAGTACTCAAATATGGGGGAAGCCTCCAAACCAACTCCAGGATTTTAGTGCGTTTTACGGTAACGGGAAGTTGAGTAAATGAAAAATGAAATTCCTCACAAAATTGTATTAACTAATCAGAATAAAAAACTAATTTTAAAAATTTGTAAACTTAAAAATAAAAACAAAACTTGTTTGCAATTTTTTAAATTTTTTCTTTTTTATTTAATTAATTAAATGTAAAAAATAAAACTATTAAAATAATATTCGCCTCACAATAATAAGTACTTACCCTTTCTACATTATGAACTATTGTTTCGTGAAATCTTCCAAAAATTCCACATCATAAACTCATTTTTTCCAATACCTCCAATACCTAACCACAATATACAACAAATTCTTTATATTTCATTTTTTCTCACTTGAAAGCTACTTTATTTTCAGTGGTACTTTTGAAACACAGTTATGTTTCCATAAAGAACAGTGCGATTACCTCACACCGAGTTCGCCAGGTTAAATAGTCGATTTCAATGCACTAGTGTTAAACAGTGTTAAAGGCATGTGCAGGTACAAATATTCCATTCAAGATGACACAAACAAACTATGAAGACTGAAACAAAGATAATGATAGATTTTAAACATTTGGTTGCACAGAAACTTTCTGATCGCATGGACCAATTCATCACAAAGTGTGAATGTAATACGTACATACATATTGATTTCAATGCAATGCAAGCTCTTTGGTGTCCATTCATACACAGTGTTGAAGGCATGTGCAGTACAAATATTCCATTCACGAATAAACTATGAAGAATCAAACGATGACAATGACAAATTCGTGTTGAAATAAACCTTCATTCGTTCAGAAATTCATCACATAAATGTGAATGTACATAACCAATCACAAATTTTATCTTCAAAAAGAGTATCCATTTTTGTGCATTATTATAGAAAAGAAATATCACATCTTTTATTAGTACTTGTCTTTTCGTAGATAATTTTGTATCCGTGAATTTGTAATTAATTGTTATCAGTTGTATTTATTAATAAAAAAAAATATAATTCTTGTATGCAAAACAAACGTTTATCTGTTATAGAGTTTAAGAACAAATCTTTTAATAAAAAATATTTAAAAACTTAACTAATTATAGAAATGGTATTTTCTTTAGCTAAAACTTTTACATGGTATTGGAACATTTACACAATCTAATACATTTGAAATAATACTTTGTATAATACTATCTTTTCAATGTTGATATTTATGATTGTTAGCAACAAGTGATAATACATCAAAGGAACTAAAATCTTTATTTAAATGTTTATTTATAACTACTCATCACATCATTATACAAACACAAAAAACTATAGATTATATATTTTTTTGATCTATCATTTTGTTCATGAGGATATACCTTGGTTCCTACTTCAATTAAGTATTCTACATTTTTTTACATTCTATTTGGTTTCAAATTTTCAATGCCTAGCCAAGATTTGTATGGTACCATTGATCTAGTTTGTTAATTTACACAATTTTATAGATGATCCAAGCTCATTTTTCCTTGATTACTAACTAAAGACATCCTGTTTCAAAAATTGCATTCCAAACAACATAGACCAAGATAATATTCTTAATATTCTTGGGCTATTAACAAAATTTCTATTATAGGCCATCATTGATGAAGAATTATAATTTATGGGCTGGCTTAAATTTTTAAATAAGATATGATCTTAAATAAAAGAATAAGAATAATATTCGTAAGAATTACAATTAAAATGATCTTTTTGATATACTAATGCTCTATTTATTCTATAACAAGATTAATCATGAAATGGATCATAAAGCCGAAGTCAAATTCTAAAGTGTTTCAAAAGGATTGTTAATAGAGGAGTAAAAGTTAGGTAGAATTCCAAATAGATTAGTATAATGTAAGTTTAATATAAAAAGTATATGTTATAAAGAGATGATCTTGATGTAAATTGGAATTATTAATTTCAAAGTCAACAAATGTCTCAAGCTTCAAAGAATAATCAATACAAAATTTAGGCCTTTTCCTTGACCATCTATAGCCTATTTTCTATTCTACCATCAATGGAAAGTAGGCATGATTATCATCTTATGAGTTTGGTCTTGAATAAAATAAAATAGGTTTTCCTTATAAACCTTTAATTCATATCATGAGAGAATAATAATCTAAAATGAGGAATGAATGGTATAGAAAGAGGCCTCGGTCCCTTCAAAGTGATAAATCCTAGTTCCCATTAGCTCAAGGTTGATTCGGGGGATGATAATAGTTATTAATGAAATGAGAGAGTTGTTTTTTAGATATATATAACATGTAATATTATCTTATTATAAATATATCTACCTAAATATGGTAGTGTTTAAAAACTATGCTTTCAATCCCCCCAATTAAAAATTTAATCTAGTTGCCCTTTATTTCTTCAGAAACTAAGTTTGGGATCTCATGAGGTGTTCATTATTCCAAGGTTGATAGATGTTGGTGCTAATTTTTCCCTTTGTATTTTAAATAAAGTATATTATATAACTAGCTCCTAGTTAAGATCTTTTGCAAGTGCGTTCACATGTTAAGTTTACTTGGTGAGTTGGGAATCTTTCTAGAATTTTCTTATAGAAATGTGATCTTATTCCCTAGTTGTCACATGACATAGGATTAAGACACTTTCCATCATCCTAGTTAGTCTTGTATCTCAACCTTGTGTATATAAATAAGGTCTCATATGTATATTTTCATCATTGCATATGCACATCATTAGTCACATTTGATCAATATATTTGCATCCATTATTGGAAATTTATGCAATTTCTTTTATTTCTTATTGAAGTATATTTTAATTTTTGTAGGTGATGGTAGGAGCTTGAATCATTGAGTGGCTCTAACATGGTATTAGTGCTTTAAATATGCAAACACCTTCTCATATTTGAGCATGAATTTGTTCTTGAGCTATTACAAGATTGCAAGTCTCAGTGGATCTTGAAAATTTGAGTATTCTCTTCTCTTCATATAAAAATGATAAAAATATCAAATTACGGGTTTTATTTTCATAACTTTATATTGGAGGTTCATTATGGGTCAGATTCGACCCCTACCATCAAGTATAGAAGGACTAAAAAAACCATACTTTCATATATAATATTGGATATTTTTATAAACAAACATTAGCTTTTATGCATAACTATCTTAAAATTGATGGCCAAATGATTGTCAATAGAGACTACCTTAAAATTGATGGTCAAATGATTGTTATCTAGTAGTTTGTTAAAGTTCATGGCCAAATCACCATTATTAGATTTCTCCTCCAATCTACTTGGTCTCTCAATTACTAGTTTCTTTTTGGTAGTTTAACTTTAGGAGGGCATGACTCAATAATAGGAGGTTCTTTATTATGAGCCTTTTGTATTCCAACTTCAAAAGGGAACATGTCAACCATACAAGCTTATTTTTCTAAGTATTTTTATATTTGGGGTAGAATTTATTCTCTTTATAGTGGTGCAATTGGTTTTTAATTTGTGTAATTTTATTGTATATATTACACATTTTCAGGGTTTTGTCTTAGTTATTCTCATTTTGGGAACTTTTGCGACTCCATTATTATGCCCACAATAACATTTCTTGTTGTAGTTTTTTTGAAAGTGCATTTTATTATATACTTTGCAGAGGTGTGATTATATTGATCAATCTTATTTTGTTCAAAAAGTATACTTTTATTTTGTTGTGAAATTTAACATCCATGAGATCTAAGATAAAGTCCACTTCATAAATTTTAACAAGTGGAATCTATAATTGTACCAAGTCTAAAGTTATGACCTCATATATTGTTGGGGGGTCTCTTGATCAAGTAATTTGGAGGGGTATATTACTATGTTTCTTTGATCTATTTTCTTATGCTCTTCATTTTCATGAATCATCACTATATAACTATACAACTCAGCATTAATGAATCCCAAATATTCTCTACATGTTGAAAAAAAGGGTACCTAAATTGACAAATGATGATTAAATTGATACTTGATCATACAAATACTCTTGGGTGGCTTCATAGGTTGGTTTCACAATATCTAATGTTTCAAATTTAATAATGTAAATATTCTCATGAACCTTGGAAATTTTTTAAAACATTGTATGATGCTAGGAATGAAGTTAGAGGTTATGAAAATCATAATGAATTGTTGAGCCTTGATCCGAAGAACTTTGACAACATCCTAGATTATATCATTAAGATTATTCATCTAAGAGCACAATGTAAAGAATGTGGAATTGATAAAAATAAAAGATATTTAGTCCAGGTCTATAATGTATTAAACAAACCAAGTCCTAAATATATAGCTTTTGTTTCTAGCTTTCATACTCACATGTTAACTATGTGATCCACATGTATACTACACCTTCATTTTCAGATTTTTTAGATATGTTAACTCATGAGAATTTTTTTTTTCTATGGGTATCAAAAACTTATCACAATCCTAGGCTTTGTTAGTTAGTAAGGATAAAGAGTTTTAAGAAATTGATACTAAACAAAAATAATTAAAAAAAAATCCACATACATCTATCAAGCACCAAAAATATCTTGTTTAGAGGGGAAATAATATTTAAGAAGAATCCTACTTGTGCATGTTGCAATAATTATAGATATGAAAAAATTCTTGTTATAAGAATGATATCGATGAATTGAAATATCTTCTTAAGAAAAATTGTATTGATCTACCTTCCTAAATATTTAAGTGAACATCTTCTTCAATATGATAAAGAAAAAGACTGCATCTTTTTCTTCTATATTAAATAAAACAAAGTAAAAAAAATTGTGCTTATATACATCTTAGATCAGGGAGGTGGCTTCTCGATCTAGGGGAATCTTGTCATATGACTTATTCAAAATCTATATTCTCTTCTTTTTATCTTTGTGTTATGTAACCTATTTTGATGGGAAATAATGGATACATGCATATAATTGGGAAGGGATCTATTGATGTTAGGGAGGTCAATTTCAATGATGTCTTGTATGTACCTCATCTATCAAATAATCTTCTTGAACCATATATTATATTGGCCATGGTAAAATAGGAATGGTTATGGAGATCACTGTTTATTTAGTTATCATTAGAGACTTGGAGAGTAGAGATATTATTTTTACTAGAGTAGTGGGTTGTACATCTTGATTGCATTCCTTTTGTAGATTTTTCACTTGATTATGCCTTTTAAACTCTGGATGATGATCATTCCTCACAATTTCAAATGAATGTGGATAATTTTGAGTAAAATTGTTGTATAAGACCCAATCACATCATAAACAACTCAAAATTGTTCTTCAAAGGTGCTCACAAGTTTACAAGGAAAAATCAACTTATCAACTCCTTCATTTGGCTTCTTGATCCTAGTCGGTTCACCAAAAAAATGGTTCAAACTCACCAAATGGTTTTAAAACCTTTGGGAAGGAATCTAAAAAGGATTAGGGAATCATTACCACCCATTTCATGCACTGGTTCACTTCCCATGACCTCCCCCTAGATGAGTTGCTACACAAAGGGTCTATTTCCTAGTAGCCCTATCTAGAGGGTTTTTAGGCATTAACTCACAAAATTCCCAAATGACTTCACAAACCAAATATCCCAATCATGGTCTTTGAAGAGGCCATAGTATTTTTTGTCAAAAAAAAGGAGAGAAGCCTTCTACGAGAGGAGAGAAGATCACTAGTTTTGTGAAAATTTGAGAAATTATTTTAAGCCACCGATATGCAATCATGTGAGAAGTCAAATCCAGGTCTTTGAAAAGGCTTCATAGAGTTAAAAGTCAAGAATTTGTAGTCTAAACAAAGATCATTGCATGATGAATCATGGTAGGATTTGAGGCCGTTGAAGCCAAAAGAAAGTACAATTGTTCTTTGTGTTACATCGATTAGTGGTTGAAATTAAGGGCGAGATTGTTGGAATATTGTTTAGTAATTCCTCACACTTGCATAGTTTTATGCTTTTGGTTTTTTAGCTTAATTTGAAATGACTATGTAGTAAAAACTATTTTAATTTTTTTCTTTATTTCTAATAATACAAGTTTTCCAATATCTAGATGTATCTAAGACCTCTATATAATAAGGTAGATTTGATTCATTATCGATCATTTAGTTTGATCCTTGACCAGTTGATCAAGAAGCTCTTGTAATCTCTTGAATCAATAGAATAGTTTATTTGTGTTCCAATTTTCTATTTCTTTCATGCTTGAGGAAGAAGTTGTCTGTCTTGAAAGAAAAATTGTGCATTTGAAAGAAAATCTATATCAAAAGGTAGTGCAATTCCCACCATCTCCCAAGAAATAAGAACCTGTTGCAAATTCTGAGCAATTGAAGGCAAGGAGGCCACCATTAGGTAGGGTTCCTTCATTTGGTTCTTTATCTAGTCAGTCTACCCAACAATGAAAAAGAGATCTTGTTGTAAGAAGTTTGTTGGATGGAATCCCTATAAAATAGGATACGGCTTTGGTTTCTAAAGGTTTACATAGAAAACATATAGCTTTGGGCTCTCCATTAGAAACCAATGGCTTGTTTTACTCAACTCAAGCTATATATGGAAATTTTCTTATTTACATGGACCTTGAAGAATCAAAAGCATTAAAACTACCAAAGATACAGAAAAAGAAATTAGTGACAACATATATTAGCCAAGGGAAAGAGAAGAAATTGCAAATAGAAGATAAGAGTCTGCAGACTTCATTTCTAGACTCAAATTGGAAAACTAGAGTCCAGAACCCCTCACTCATGCAGAAGACAGTGGGGACACTGACCCCAACACACAAAGAAAAGGCAGGACATACTACGGCAGCTACCTATTTTGAACAAAGAATGTTACTGACCCTAACGCTTTTTGATGATGAGAAACATTCACAATCCAATAAAATTTCTGAAGAGATTGTTAAAATCTTGTTAAGTATTTTTTCAGGGTTATCAAGGTCATCTGTGGTAATTGAGAATTTTTAGTGCATAAAATCCATTTGCTTTGTAATTTATGGTGAGAGCATAGTTTGCACCATAATCACAAAAGATGTTGCATATTTTGCATGTTATGCATGTAAGGCTAACCAAGGAGTTTTCTCTCCGTCTCTTTAGTCTCATCTTCAGAATTTACATGCATTTCTTGTTGGCATTTTTCATATAGATTGCATGAATGATATGTTATCATTGATTTCAATTGAACTGGTAATGGTATTGCTGATATTGTTGTTTTTGATATTGGCTAGTAATCGGTTGGAAGAGCTTTGTGGAAGATGTTGTAAACTGGTATGTTAAGTTTGTGAGTTGAACCGATAAACTAGTGAAAAGGGTTAAAATTTTCTATGCAATATAACCAGTAAACCCTACAGTTGTTAAACCCTAATTGATCAATTTTGTTGGTTTATTATCTGATGAGCGGTAATGATGGAGACACGCGTGATCATTGTATGACGATAAGTTTAGATTGTTTTGGCATGTTTTATTGATGTCTTGGGAAGGACCAAAGTGGATTGCATCTAATGCATAGCGCACGATGAGTTACAAAGTCCGATGAAGCGATGATCATGAAGCGGTTGGAATTTTCTTGAAGAATGTGAAGAGATTGTTATGATTTCTAACAGTCAAGATTGTACTGACTTGTTTGTAATCTTGACGATGAGAATTAGGTTTTTGTTGTGTTACCGACCTAGTTGGATTTTATTTAAGGTTGATGATATTGTTTTGTTAAGAGTTGGCAAAGTTGGCAAGATTAGCGAAAACCTATTGAGTGTGTAGTTGCCTAACCGGTGAATGGATCTACACTTTGAGTAAAGGCCGATTGAAGCGTAAAAGGATATGATCAAGCAAATGTAGTGCTATTCAAACAGATTAAGAAAACCTATTGTTTTCTAACAATTATAGCAGAAGTAAAATCCCTTAACCAGGTAAGCTCTAACAAGCTTGGTTACTTATTAAATCCTCTAACAAGGTGGTCCATTAGCTTGGATTCTTAAATCCTCCAGCGAGGTTACTCCTAACAAGGTATTGGAAGAAGAGGTTTATATAGAGCAACCTGATGGATATGCATTGACAAACAAGGAAGACATGGTATGCAAATTGCATAAAGCTTTGTATGGATTAAAGAAGGCACCCAAAGAATGGAATGAACGACTTCATAAACATTTGATGAATATAGGCTTTGCTATAACCAGTGATGATAACAACATTTATCTCAAGTCTGAAGGAGATGAAATACTGATCAGTGAAGTATTTGTTGATGACATTATATTTGGAGGTAATGATGACATGAGCAATAGTTTTGCGGATGAAATGAAGAATGAGTTTGAGATGTCATTATTAGGGGAAATAAAAAATTTCATAGGCTTGTAGATACATCAAATGAAGAATGGTATTTTCATTACTCAATCTAAGTATGTAAAAGAGGTTTTGAAGACTTTTGTTATGAGTGACTATAAACTAGTTGGAACTCCAGTGGTTATAGGTTGTAAGTTGTTCAAGGAAGATGCATCTAAGTTTGTAGATGAAAAGGAATATAGGTCAATGATTGGCAAATTACACTATATTTTTCACAGTCGACTAGATATTGCCCATTCAGTTGGTATAGTTGCTAGATTTTAGAAGAATCCAAAGGAAGCACATCTGATGGAAACCAATAGTTTTTTTAGATATCTAAAAGGTACTATTGACTATGGGTTATGGTATCCATATGGTGGAAATTTTGATTTTAAGGCATACACAAATGCTGACTGGGCAGGAAATATTGATGACTGAAAGAGTACTACCGGTGGAGGATTCTTTCTAGGAGGAAAGCTAGTTACACAGAGTAGTAAAAAGAAGAGTTGTACTTCACAATCCACTGGTGAAGCTGAGTATGTAGCAGCTTACATGAATTGCACACAAGCTATTTAGATGAGGCACATTTTTGAAGGTTTTAAGATGATAATCTCAGAACCTATAAAGATTCCGTGTGATAAAACAAGTGCAATAAATATCTCTAAAAATCTTAATTTTGCATGCAAGGACTAAGCACATTGAATTGAAGTATTACTTATTGAGGGGAAATGTTCAATGTAAAGATGTTATCTTGGAGCATGTTTCTACCAAGGAGCAGCTTGTAGATATCTTTACCAAACCTCTGCCTAAGATAACTTTTGAGTATCTTAGAAGTCAATTGGGGGCTGTCCCTCTTCATGAAGTTAGTTGAGAGTGATGCTAAGTGCATTAGTCCTTGAATTACTTATAGAATCTTACATGGATTGATGAAGAAGTGGATATATTCCATAGGGGGAGCATCAAGTTGCAGTATGTTGTTGATGCACAGTGAGAGAAGAATTGCATGTTTTTACTTTCAATTTGGCATTGCTATCAAAGGGGGAGAAGAATTATGTGATTGAGGAGAAGAACTATGTGTCTGATTAGGGAAACCAGTGGCAGGCTGAAGACAAATAGACCAAGGTGAATACTTGGTAATGTAAACCAGGATTCCTATTCACCAATCTCAGTAGCAATCAGAGGCGTTGATATTTGTGTTGCCATCAATACCAAACAGGGAGATTGTTGGCATTTTTAGTTTGTTGTCATTTTGTATATAGATTGCATTAATGATATGTTGTCATTGATATCAATTGAACCGATAATGGTATTGTTGATATTGTTGTTTCTGATATTGGCTAGTAACCGATTGGAAGAGCTTTGTGAAAGATGTTGTAAACCGGTATGTTAAGTTTGTGAGTTGAACTGATAAACCGGTGAAAAGGGTTAAAATTTTCTATGTAATATAACCGGTAAACCCTATCAGTTGTTAAACCCTAACCGATCAAGTTGGCTGTTTTATTATCTGATGAGCGGTAATGATGGAGACATGTGTGATCATTGTATGAGGATAAGTTTAGATTGTTTTGGCACATTTATTTGATGTCTTGGGAAGGAGCAAAGTGGATTGCATCTAATGCCTAGTGTGTGATGAGTTACAAATTCCAATGAAGCGGTGATCATGGAGCGGTTAGAATTTTCTTAAAGAATGTGAAGAGATTGTTATGATTTCTAATGGTCAAGTTTGTACTGACTTGTTTGTAATCTTGATGATGAGAATTAAGTTTTCGTTGTTTAAGTTCGATGATATTGTTTTGTTAAGAGTTGGCAAAGTTGGCAAGATTGGCAAAAACCTGTTGAGTGTGTAGTTGCCTAACCGATGAATGGATTTTCACTTTGAGTAAAGGAAGATTGAAGCTTAAAATGATCTGATCAAGCAAATGTAGTGCTATTTAGACAGATCAAGAAAAATTGTTGTTTTCTAACAATTACATCAGAAGTGAAATCCCTTAACTAGGTAAGCAATAACAAGCTTTGTTACTTATTAAATCCTCTAACAAGGTGGTCCATTATCTTGGATTCTTAAATCCTCCAGTGAGGTTACTCCTAATAGGGTATTGTGATTTTCATCAAGGCATATTTGTAAATCCTTTCACCGGGTGATTCCTAACTGAAATTAGTTCTTAATAGGACTTATTTTAAAGCTTTAACAGGCCTAACTTCTAATAGGGTGAACTTCAGAAGAGTTCAGATAGCTATCCTTGTGAGTCTCATCTCATCATGGTTTTTACCTATTTGGGTTTTCCACGTATAAACATTTGTGTCAAGTGGTGAATGTTTTGGTGGTTATGATCTTATTTGTTGATTTGATTAATTTTTGATAAGGCATGATAACTAGAAGCATTGAAAGATGAATATGTTGAGATATGATTAAGCATTGTTGATTTTTACAAAGATTGAAGTTGTTTACTGTTAAGTTATCATAATAGTCAAACCGGTTAATGTCAAGTATTCTTATGAATATTGATCTTGATTGCGATAAGTTTACTTTGTGTGGTTGATTTTGATTTTGGGAACTTATTATCAGTTTTTCAATATACTGATTCACCCCCCTCTCAGTATTCTACCAGATACTTATTGTTTGATCATACCATCAATTAGTATCAGAGCATCTCAGGTCGTCTTTAATATAAAATCCTAATAGCTTGATGAAAAGATCTTGTAGATCATGATGAAGAAAGAAGGTGTAGATCATGATGAAGAAAGAAGGTCCGAAGTTCAACAAAGATAACTGTAGAATATAGAGCGACAAAATGAAGATTTACATTAAGAGTCTTGGTAGTTGGTATTGGGATCATATCGAAACTAAGTATATTACACCTACTAGAACCTTGATTGATGATCAGAAGAAAGAACAACAAGAAAATCATCAAGAATTAGAGGCTATTATCAGTTTCCTGTCCAATGTTGAATATGTAGATGTTCATGGTCTTGAAACTGCATATGAAGTTTGGAAAAAACTTGAAGCTATTTATAACGGTGATGAACATGTTAAGGTTGATAAAGAGGAGAGTCTAAGAGGAAAGTTTGATGATATGAGAATGTCTAAAGGTGAGAATATCCAACAGTACGGTCAAAGGATAAAAGAGATAGTTAGTGAAATAAAGAGTGCAGGAGGGAAAGTGGAAGATGCCACAATGATTAGTAAGGTACTGAGAACCCTGCTACCAGTCTATGCTATCCGTGTTGTAGCTATTTAGGAGCTGAAGTCCACTGACAAACTTAAGGTATCTCTTTACTCTATTATTGGAAAACTTACTGCTTTTGAACTAAATGGCTATCATGGTAGTGTACAAAAATCAAAATATGCATTCAAAGCTTCTGTCTGTAACCCATGTATGAGAAAAAGTAGAGATTCTAGTCATGGTTATGAATCTAGATCCACCAGAGATGCTGACGATGAAGACAACTTAGTGGAACTTGAAGCATTGTTGGAAAAATGACTTCCTAGAGGCACTGGTAGATATAGAGGTAAGCTACCTTTAAAATGTTTTACATGCAACAAGATTGTTCATATAGTAGCTAATTGCCATAATTGTGAAAATGAATACAAGAGAGACAAATTTAAGAACTATAAGGGTAAAGGAAAGAGAGATTGTCTTGTAGCTATTGATAGTGGTATTACTGATGAAGAATCTGATGATGATGCTAGTGAAGATATTGTGTATGTAGCTATTAAGGAAGAAATATCAGATCAGAAGGCACTAGTATCCAGGACGGATAACTTTGATGATTAGATTATTGATAGTGGTTGTTCACATCACATGACTGGTAATTTGAGAAAAATTCTTTTCTTGAAGGAATTTGATGGTGGTGTTGTCAGATTTGGCAATGACTCACCCTTTATGGTTAAAGGTAAGGGAGGTATTTCTCTTAATGGGAAGAGTAGTGCTGACAATATCTATTGGGTTGAAGGCCCAAAGCACAATCTTCTAAGTGTGGCACAACTTAATGATAGAGGATACCCACTGGATTTTAGAAATGGCATGTGCAAAATATTTGACAACAAAGGTGAATTGATTGCAACCAGGAAACAGACCAGAGGTAATCTATTTCATCTTAATCCTAACGTTAGCAACTATTTGATTGCAAAGATACATGATAGCTTGCTTTGACATAGGAGATTTTGTATATAAATTTTGATAATATTGTTAAAGCAAGCAAGTCTAAGATAGTACCAGGTTCGCCTCAGCTAGACAAACCGGTTAATGGTCTTTGTAAAGAATGTCAGTTAGGAAAGATGTCTTCCTCAACTTTCAAGAGCAGGTCTTTCTTAGTGGAGCACTTGTTAGATTTGGTTCATACAGATCTATGTGGAGCAATAAGAACAAGAAGCATTCAAGGTGACAAATATTTCATGATCTTCACTGATGACTATTCAGGGATGATGCGGGTCACATTATTGAAGGATAAGAATGAAGCTTTTGGTAAATTCAAAGCATTCAGGGCCTTAGATGAGAAAGAGAGTGGCAAAAAGATAAAATGTCCGAGAACAGATTAAGGTGGTGAATTTACTTCTGAAGAATTCACTAAGTATTGTGATGAGAATGACACCACATCAGAATGATATAGTAGAGAGAAACAGCTGGTTACTGATTGAAGCTGATAGGACAATATTGATACAAGGAGGTGTAGTGAAAATAATTTGGAAAGAAGCTGTAAGTACAACTGTCTACATAATGAACCGAGAGGTTAGGACAAGACCCCTTATGAATACTGGTATGGGAGATCACCTGATGTTAGCTATTTTCAGATATTTGGAAGCAAATGTTTTATTAAAAGAGGTGATTACATAAGCAAGTTTGAGGCTAAGAGTGATGAAGGCATATTTATTGGCTATTCCACCAAGAGTAAGGCCTATAAATACTTCAACAACCAGACACAAAAAATTGTTGAGAGTGTTGATGTTCATGTAGATGAATGTCGTGAAGTCTCAGAAGGAGCCAATTTAGACAAAAAGGATGAAGGTCCTTGCATTTTTCTTTTGGAACCTGAAACTGTTAAATCAAAAACCGGTAAAGAAAATCCTGATGTACTTGTTCAACTGAAACAAATAAATTCAGAAGAAGATGATAACGAAGAAGCTGAAATTGAAGAGAATGATGATGTTATTCCTAGGTATGTGAGACTGAATCACAATCCTGAACAAATTATTGGGGATAAGGATGTTGTAGTACTAACTAGAAGGAGAATAAGAGAGAAATCTTGTACCGTCTCCACCTTTGAACCTAGAAGTGCTAAGGAGGCATTTGGTGATGATAATTGGGTTAAAGCTATGGAAGAGGAATTGGATCAAATTGAGAAGAAAAAAGCCTAGACCCTGGTACCTCGACTGGTTAACAAGAATATTATAGGTACTAAATGGGTGTTCAGAAACAAGATAAATGAAGATGGTGTTGTAGTTCGCAATAAGGCAAGATTACTCTACAAAGGTTATGTGCAAGAAGAAGGAGAAGATTATGGAGAAACTTTTGCACCAGTAGCAAGGCTAGAAGGTGTTAGAACTTTACTTGCATTTGCAGCTCATAAGAACTTCAAAGTATACCAGATGGATGTTAAGTCTGCATTTTTGAATGGGATATTAGAAGAAGAGGTTTATATAGAGCAGCCTGATGGATATGCATTGACGGATAAGGAAGACATGGTATGCAGATTGTATAAAGCTTTGTATGGATTAAAGCAGGCATCCAGAGCATGGTATAAATGGCTTCATACACATCTGATAAAGATAGGTTTTTCTAGAACTAGTGATGACAACAACATTTATCTCAAGTCTGAAGGAGATGAAATACTGGTCACTGAAGTATTTGCTGATGACATTATATTTGGAGGTAATGATGACATGAGAAATAGTTTTGCAGATGAAATCAAGAATGAGTTTGAGATGGCATTATTAGGGGAAATACAAATTTTTATAGGCTTGCAGACACAACAAATGAGAAATGGTATTTTCATTAATCAATCTAAGTATATGAAAGAGGTTTTGAAGACTTTTGGTATGAGTGACTGTAAACCAGTTGAAACCCCAATGGTTACTGGTTGTAAGTTGTTCAAGGAAGATGCATCTATGTCTGTAGATGAAGAGGAATACAGGTCAATGATTGGAAAATTACATTATGTTGTTCACAATGGACCAGATATTGCCCATGCAGTTGGTATAGTTGCTAGATTTTAGAAGAATCCAAAGGAAGCACATCTGATGGCAACCAAGAGAATTTTTAGATATCTAAAAGGTACTGTTGACTATGGGTTATGGTATCCATATTGTGGAAATTTTGATGTGAAAGCATACATAGATGCTGATTGGGCATGAAATATTGATGACTAGAAGAGTACTACTAGTGGAGCATTCTTTCTAGGAGGAAGGCTAGTTTCATGGAGTATTAATCTAAGTTGTACTTCAGAATCTATTATTGAAGCTGAGTATGTAGCAGCTTACATGAATTGCACACAAGCTATTTGGATGAGACACATTTTGGAAGGTTTTAAGATGAAAATCTCAGAACCTATAAAGATTCTGTGTGATAATACAAGTGCAATAAACAATTCTAAAAATCCTTTTTTGCACACAAGGACTAAGCACATTGAATTGAAGTATCACTTCTTGAGGGAAAAGGTTCAGTGTAAAGATATTATCTTGGAACATGTTTCTACCAAGGAGCAGCTTGTAGATATCTTTACCAAACCTCTGCCTAAGAGCACTTTTGAGTATCTTAGAAGTTAATTGGGGGTTGTCCCTCTTCATGAAGTTAGTTGAGCATGATGCTGATTGCATCAGTCTCTGAATTATTTGTAGAATCTTATATGGATTGATGAAGAAGTGGACATATATTCTAGAGGCGGAGCATCAAGTTGTAGTATGTTGTTGATGCATAGTGAGAGAATAATTACAAGTTTTTTTTTTTTAGTCACCCAGGGTATTCGTGTGATATAGCCCAACGACACTGGTTTCCCATTATGGGGTGAGTTGAGGCGAGACTAGTCCCTGGAGATGAGCTAAGAAGCCTGATAGCCAAGCCCATCGGTTGAATCCAAGCCTTAGAGTTGAACTCGAGACCAATGGGGAGCAAACCCACGATCCAAGCCAACACTGCTACCTGTTCGGGCTAGAAGAATTCAATGTTTTTACTTTCACTTTGGCATTGCTATCAAAAGGTTCAAAGAATTATGTGATTGAGGAGAAGAATTATGTGTTTGATTAGGGAAACCATCAGCAGGCTGAAGACAAATAGAGCAAGGTGAATACTTGGTAATGTAATCCAGGATTCCTATTCACAAAGGTGTTGATATTTATATTGCCATCAATGCCAAAGGGGGAGATTGTTGACATTTTTAGTTTGTTGGCATTTTGCATATATATTGCATTAATGATATGTTGTCATTGATGTCAATTGAACCGGTAATGGTATTGTTGATATTGTTGTTTTTTATATTGGCTAGCAACCAGTTGGAAGAGCTTTGTGGAAGATGTTGTAAACCGGTATGTTAAGTTTATGAGTTGAACCGGTAAACCCATGAAAAAGGTCAAAATTTTCTATGTAATATAACTGGTAAACTTTATCAGTTGTTAAATCCTAACCAATCAAGTTTACTAGTTTATTATCTGATGATCGGTAATGATGGAGACACATGTGATCATTGTATGAGGATAAGTTCAGATTTTTTGGCACGTTTGTTTGATGTCTTGGGAAGGAGCAAAGTGGATTGCATCTAATGCATAACGCATGATGAATTACAAAGCCCGATGAAGCGGTGATAGTGAAGCGATTGGAATTTTCTTGAAGAATGTGAAGAGATTGTTATGATTTCTAACGGTCAAGATTATACCGACTTGTTTGTAATCTCGATGATGAGAATAAGGTTTTTGTTGTGTTACCAACCTAATTGATTTGTATTTAAGGTCGATGATATTGTTTTGTTAAGAGTTGGCAAAGTTGGCAAGATTGGTAGAAACCTATTGAGTGTGTAGTTGCCTAACTGGTGAATAGATCTGCACTTTGAGTAAAGGAAAATTGAAGCTTAAAAGGATCTGATCAAGAAAATATAGTGTTATTCAGAAATATCAAGAAAACCTGTTGTTTTCTAACAATTACAACAAAAGTGAAATCCCTTAACCGGGTAAGGTCTAACAAGCTTGGTTACTTATTAAATCCTCTAACAAGGTGGTCCATTAGCTTGGATTCTTAAATCCTCCAGTGAGGTTACTCCTAACAGGGTATTGTTCTTTTCAACAAGGCATATTTGTAAATCCCTTAATCGGGTGATTTCTAACCGGAATTAGTTCTTAACAGGACTTATTGTAAAGATTTAACAGGCTTGGCTCCTAACAGGGTGAACTTCAGAAGAGTTTAGATAGCTATCCTTGTGAGTATCATCTCACTGTGGTTTTTACCTATTTGGGTTTTCCATGTATAAACGTTTGTCTCAAGTGGTGAATGATTTTGTGGTTATGATCTTATTTGTTGATTTGATTAATTTCGGATAAGGAATGATAACTAGAAGCATTGAGAGATGAATATGTTGAGATGTGATTAAGCATTGTTGATGTCTACAAAGATAGAAGTTGTTTACTGTTAAGTTGTCATAACAGTCAAACCGGTTAATGTCAAGTATTCTTATGAATATTGATCTTGATTGTGATAAGTTTACTTTGTGTGGTTGAATTTGAGTTTGGGAACTTATTATCAGTTTTTCAATATACTAATTCACCCCCCCCTCTCAGCATTCTACCAGATACTTATTCTTTCATCATACCGTCAGTTCTTTTATAATTTATGCTCTTATGATCTATATATAATTTGTAATTCATACAGATTTTATAATGAAAATGGTTTAATTGCTTTCATTTGTTCTTCTGATTTTTCTTCTGCAAGTTTTGCTCTTCTCTTCTTGCTAGATCCATATTGTGTAGGTTAGAAAATTTTACATGGTATTAGAGCCTAGAGCTAGGAGGGAGGACAAATTATTTGTAGGCAGATTTCTAAAGAATGGAAGCTGACGTAAACCTCTGTTCACGGGGCTTGCCTTCATCTTCTCCTTTGTGACACAACATTTCAGTGGACCTGTCTTGTTTCTCCTTTGTCATATTATGAGGGAGATTTTACAGTGTTAGTGTTAAGGCTTCTTGGTTTTGTTTCAAGTTTGATCAGTTCACTATTAGCACTTGTATTTTCAACTAGCAGCTTATTCTTGCCTAGTTGAGTAGTGTCATTGGGGTCACTCGTGCAGATTCATGTGCTACATGAATCTTCAAATGTTAGATGTTTTGTCTTCGTTTGCCATCTGATTATTGTTCGAGTAGTGTCATTGAGGGCACTCATGCAGATTTTTTATCTTGATCATCATCTTGGCTTGTGAGGAGGTTCTTCATTTAGCACTCTAGTAGTCATCATGCAACAGTTGTTCACACTTTTTTTGTATCCCAAAGAATATTCTTCTGCACTTCATATAGTTGTAATTTTGAGGGGGGTTTTGTTCCCACTGGGTTTTCCCTCTTTCCTCTTTCCTCTTTTCTTTCTTCTTTTCTATCTCCTTAGTTAGCCTTAAGGGGGGTTGTTAGTGGTGTAAATCATGCAACGGCTAGCGATAGTTAATTCAAGTTTCTTGCAGTCTTCTCCATGATTCATGGGCATCACTAATGATTGCATGATGTTAGCGTAAGACTAACAAAGGGAACAAAACTAGTTATTTTTCATGATCCACCTCTTTCATTGTCAACCAGTTTAGTTCAATATGACAAATTTGTCTTCATTTCCTCCGTAATTTCTTCCTTGAAAGTGTTGGTTAACTTTGTATAAATCATGCATTACACAGATTGTAAATTAGACATTAATGAATTAATATAATTTTATCTAGCTGCTCTATTTTTTCAGCAAGTTTTATTTTTCTTCCTAGCTAGATCTATATTCTACTATGTAGAAAATTTTACATGGTATCAGAGCCTGGAGCTAGAAGGAAGGAGCACAACAATTATTTGCTGTTAGATTTATGAAGATTACCATCACCATGGAAATTGACGTAGACCTCTGTTTCTAGATGCATGTATATTCTTCCCCTAATTTTTGCATGCTCCTTTCTTTTTTTCCTATATTGATTCTTTAAAACTTGTACGTGCTTCGCAAGCACTGAATGACAAAGATCTTGAAAATTTGGGGCTTTGTAAAAAAAATGAACTTTAAAAAGTTTATATGGGGGGTTTTGCTTAATGCATTTAGTATAGGTTTTTTTCAATACATTTCCTAAATAAAATAGAAGATTAAAGTTGCTATGCACTCTTCTTCCAATTGACAACCAAAAATGTTCCTTTGTTCTAAATTCATGTCTACATGAGATTCCAATGTTGCAACTTTTTTCGCTCCTAGATATTCTTTCTAGCAGGGTTCCCGACTACATGAGATTTCAGAGTCGCATCCTCGAGTGCTTCCAAAGTTTCTTTCTAGAAGGACATTATTGAGCAATGGATATACAATGGCATCATCCCAACCGGAGGTCATCTTTGCAGTTCTTCATTTTGGAGCATATTTCTACAGATTCATATCTTTCTATCTTTAGATGATCAGTTTTTGTATTCAGAGACTGTGTACCTGTTTGGTCATCCATTTGAGCAATGGAAAATATGTATAACTGCATTTTCAAAGTATCCCAGAGGTACTCAGGCAATAGTTTATATGATTTTGTAGAATCCTATTGCAGTGTGGATTCATTTGTAGTTTGCAACCTTCTTCTTTAGCTTGAATAATGGTTAGGAGTTTTTCTCAATTGGGTTTTCTCCTATCTTCTTTGCAATTGGGTTACTAATCACGCTTTGTTTCCCGAACCCATATCTCTCCTTAGTTAGACTTAAGGGGGGGTGTTAGTGCATAAATTCTGTTTGCTTCATAATTTATGGTGAGAGCACAGTTTGCACCGTAATCACAACAGACATTGCATGTTTTGCATGTTATGCATGTAAGGCTAACCTAGGAGTTTTCTCTCCGTCTCTTCAGTCTCATCTTCATAAATTACATGCATTTCTTGCATAATTTCTTCTCTTGTGATCTATATATAATTTGCAATTCATACAGATTTTATAATGAAAATGGTTTAATTGCTTTCATTTGTTCATCTGATTTTTCTTCTGCAAGTTTTTGTCTTCTCTTCTTGCTAGATCCATACTGTGCAGGTTAGAAAATTTTACAAGAATGACACAGCATCAATAATTTCTAGGTCAACTTTGTCATAATTAAGAAGCTATGGTTCTAGAAGCAATTTAAGTTTTGAAATGCCCATTGATCGATCTGAAGAAATATTCTTACGAGATCCTTATGGGATTTGTTCCTAATCCGTGCCAATATGTTCAAGATATAACTGCAAGTTCATTTGACTTGAATCGGATTCCATGCCTTGCTTCTTTATTGAGAAGAGTAAGAATTATTGTGAACAAGCTATGTTCTACAAACTTAAAAGGGCTTGAAACATCAACAGAAGCTGGCCTTGTGGATGAACATATATAACGCCTGCATGATGCATGCCTTCGTTGAACATGGAATACCAAGCACAACTAAGAAGGTTGTTGCACTGACGCGCAAGGCAAACTTTAATGTGGGAGGGTACTTTATGAGTGCGTTGGCTATTGAACATTTCATACTTCGAACACCATTTCACTCGCAGGATGCCTATTGGAAAAAGGGAAAAGCTGGTGAGGAGGCTAGAATACGTAGTGTTTTTGGTCTAGGGTGGTCTGAACCGATGGTTACCTTTGCAATGTGTCGTAGAAGTCGGTCTTCTCCTGTTGTACGTCTGTATACAACTGATGAGGTGGAATC